>NC_052540.1:6990416-7291458 GCF_016699485.2 Gallus gallus
ATTACTTATAATAGTTGCTTAATTGCCTGTTTTGGTACAAAGCTTAGACCTGATAGTTGAAATATTGCTAGGTGGATTGGAGGAAAAATGAGAAATGCTTCAAGACAGTTTATAGCAGAGATTGTTACAACTCTGTTGTATGTTGGTCATTTTGTGTACTTCAGCAGTGCAGTAAGCTCCTCCTCTCTACACATGCCTGTCTGATTTATTTTATTCAATTGCTTCCATGAGTTGACTAAGCAAGTTCAGAAATGAATGTTAGAATTTCATAGCCTCAAGATACAACACTCAACTAACTTCTAGTAAGGTTTTGAGTTTTTAGCTCTATACAGGTATTTTTCACCTCCCCTTACATTGCCTGTAACATACTCTACCTATATGTTCTATGTCTTTGGCCCATTGCAAATATTGCATGTGTGTTTCCTACAAGTGAAACAGTGCTATTGTACAATTCCTGAATTTGGCAACTACATATTGTCCATCTTCTGTTATCAAATCTTAACTTATGTTTTGGCATTAGTTACCTCAATATTCCCAGATCATCTCAGATTTTCTGGTAAACAGTAAACATTAACTGAAGCTTCTGCAACAGACTCCCCTGGGTTCTGGTTGGTGCAGCTGTGGGGAGATGTGGGGCTGAATTTATCCTGTAAAATTCTTAATATATGTTAAGAAAAAGTGGAGAATGGGGAAGATGCAGGCTCCATTACTAGGTAACATTGCAGTTCATCTGGTAAGTTTTGTAGCAAATTGCCTTCTGTGAGTCCTGCTAATTCTGGTCACGGTGTGTTCGGTACTACATTTTTTCTAGCCTTCTTGGTTGTGGTGAGGGCTATCACAATGTTATTTCATCTTTAGTATGTAGGCAGCAAGAGGCTGGTGCTGAGAAGGATGGACAGGTGCTTAAACATTTTTTCCCAAGAAACTAGCTTTTACTACTTAAATATCCATATTAACTACATTTCTGCCTTCATTTTTAGACACTGAGGTAAGAAGCCTATCCTGCAGTACCAGTCAGCCTCCAAGCTGACAACACCCAAGTAGCCTGCTGTCAAAACCTTCACTTCCTACTTGACAGTCTCTGATGTTTTTATGTGGCTGTTGGTATAAAATACTGCATCATGCTGCATGTTAAGAATGGGGAGTAAATAAAATAGACATTGCTATGAGGTAAAGTAACAAAAAGACTATTACTAAATAGTGTGAGAAATTCTATATGACCCACAACATTTTCATATTTAATTCAATAAAGTAATCAATTATTCAATAGATGAAGCTGCCACAACTTTTCCACTCTAGTGCACTGGCATATCACAAAGTCAAGTGCTCTACTGGAAATGAGCAGGACCACATAGTTATTTAAATACATATGTCATACACTCACCTTATTTAGTTAGATCTGTGCAATTAATAGGTCAAACATATTTTGAGCCAAATGCGATAATCTTAGTTACACTGAATGCTTGCTTTACAACACATGCATTTCTACTGAATTCATTGAGGATGTAAATGAACAGAAAATTTGTTAAAGGTTGTCATTGGACCATGACTGTTGCTTGTGCCAAGTCATGTTAAGGGCATGGTTGCCTTCTCCAGCCACCCTGGCACAGGCCTCCCTCCAGCCCAGCTGCTGGAGCATGATGTCTCTGCCCAGACTGAGAGATATGGCTGCCGCCTTCCCGTTTGTGGATTCAGACAGCAGCGAAGCTGAGCACATAGTCCAGAGACACAGTGACACAGCCAGATGTTCAGAGTGCTGTGGAAAAGCACCTATGTATAGCACTCATGTAAAACATTAACACAGGCAGGCAAGTCTTCCTCCTTTTCAGCTGGCACAGGCAATCAGTCACTACTTGGAGGCACGCACTGCTCTCTGTATTCACAAGCACGTGTGTGCATGGATCCCTCAAGCAACAGCATTTCTGCCATTTTCAGTTGCACGTCAGGTCAAATGGCAGCATTGTGTTCATGCATCATTTGTGTCATGGCACAGAATCATATCATGGGGAAGAGCAACAGCAAAACACTGCAGAAGGAGAGGTTACAGTGAGGACTGTTTGAACGCAGGCCGTGCTTGGTTCAGCTACACCTTTTCTCCCTCCCAAGGACTTGCTGCCAGATGGTTGGAGCTGGCAGGTCGTAGAGAGGGAGAGGTGCTGCAGTGCTTTGCAGCTAATGAATTACCAACATATGCAGCAGGAAGAGTGAGTTGGGGCCAAAAATCATATCCTGAATAATTCATAGGACTTGGCATATTTGTTGTGAGAAAAATAATTGATTACAACATATACATTTGTTTAAACTGTGTTGTTTTTCTTTACCTTTTGTGTGTAAAACAGAAAAAAAAATGAGAATATAGTCTCCAAAACTTTTAAGATTTCCTCCCCCTTTTCAATTTTGTTTCCCCAATGTTTAATTATGGTTTTGCTGGCAGTAAGTAAAATTGGCACCCAGTTGTAATTACTCTGTGTGGTCATGATTCCAAGATGTATAGAAGTTTATTTGTGTGTTTGTTCAAATTGCCATTCTGGAAATTATCTTAAAATATATTCTATCACAAAAGAACTGTGCTGAGTGAACTGAATTCCACCCTCGTTTATTCTCTCTTGATTACAATATAGTGTCTTACATTGTCCATGCTTGTTATACGAAAATCTTATTGAAGTATTTAAGACAGTGCAACAGCATTATAAGTATGGGAATAGGCATCAAACAAATCGTAGGAGATGGATCCTATTTGTCAGTTTGTAGGGAGATTTACATGTTGCAAAGCTTGCATCTGCTCAGATGATAATAGCTGGCTGCAGGTGACCTTTCAGCAAGTTCCCCCTTCCTATTAAGCCTTTCTTCTTGCTTAAAATAAAGTGACTATTCGATAAAATTCAGCAAAATGCCTCAGGGCAACTTACTTCTAAGAAAACAAACTGAACCCATCAGATAAAGCCGTCAGGGCTTTGGCTTTATCTAATGCTGCACACTCTTTTATAAATTGATTCACTCTTCTGCCAACCCAACGTGTCTATGAAATAGCTTGGCTGCTGCTACAAGTACAATTATTATTCTACCTGAGGTGATGTGTGGTCTTAGAGCCCAGCAAACATCCATTTATACTCAAAGAGATTGTTGATATGGTAGGCACAAGCCAGCACTTGAGGCAGGTGACGACTGGCAGCTCTGCCATACCACGGTACAGGCAGAGCAGCCTGTGGCCTGATGGCAGTTTGGTTACTGGCTGTGGGGAAGGTCATTCACATTTATGGATACCTGTGTGCCAATACATAAGAAAATGGCATGTATATTTTCTCTTGTATATGTATCAAAAACGCATCCAATTATGTCCCCATTACAACTTTCTGTTTACAATTGTGTGATATTATAGCAGTTCTTTGAGTCACTTTTTGCAAGATTTTTTCTTTTTTTAAAAAAATGTCTTTCTTGGAGTGAGGAGAGAGTCAGTTTTTAGATCAGATGGTAACTTACCAATAACTGATCAAACAATGTGCTGTTTAGAGCATATGACTTCTTGAGATCAGTGCAGATCTTGTATTTTCATTCCTTCTCTATGTAGGTCTGAATACACTCGCTTCTCAGCGTAACATGAAACATAGGATACATCTTCATCTACTATGTTCAGCAAAATACAGCAAGGGTTAAACAGAATCATCTCAAAATGTAAGGATTAGAGATGTAATTAAAAGCAGATATTAAGTACAGAAATATGCATAGTATCTGAAACTATTTAAGTTTATTAAAATTGAAAAAAAATTGGCAAGATTTAAAATTGATAATGTCCATTCAACTTCTTTTTAAAGAAAAAACACATAACCAATACAATAAATCAAAATAAATCAATGAGATGCAGTTAAGTACAAACATTCCACCTCTATAAAATCATATCATCTCCCATACATAATTAGCTTGCCACACAGCAGTTGAAATTATTCAAAGAAGAGTACTGAAAACTGTTACTGTTCTGTCCTGTTGCAAAAAGATCACACAGGTGTTGCTACTAGAAACGTTCTTAAAATGAGGACCTAGAAGTACTCTCTAAAGCCATTTTTATTTAATTTGTTTAAAGAAGAGTAAATAAATATGGATAAGTTCTGAGATGAGAAATTCCCACTGAAGTCATGGAAAATGTGGTGACAAAGCACTTTTGAAAATTATGGCCCATGTTGTAATGTGATTCATGTGATGCTAGGGGCAAAGGAAAATACATAAGCACTAGAAAATAAAGATAATGGCTTAGAATGATATGGCAGCACAAGCAGAGTTCACTCACTCCAGCTCAGCCACTGCCCATGTTCACAGCTGTGTTTTTAACCACCATCATCAGCGGTCAAACAAAGAAGTTCTTGTATATTATTTACTGTACTTTGTTTGCCCTTTCTTTGCTGAACATGAAGACAATTTCAACCCACGGGAAGTGTTACTGAGCTTTACCATCTGTTAGTGAGTGAGTGAAGCCTCTCACCTCTGTTAGACATCTAAACCAAGAAATGAAGGGTTATTGAAGCATGTATCTAAAGTAATGCAGAAACATATTCAGAGAACAGTATCTATATACTAGAACTGCTCCAAAAGTAATGCCTCTTATTTTATTATGTTGGTCCATGACATTAGAGGTGGATGTTGGTGCTGTACCAGTAGGGGCTCAACCTTCCCACCAATATTCCATTGCATTTTGTTGCCATTTGACGGATGGCAGCAGAGGGGCAGTCTGACAAAATGGCGTCTGACATGGAAGCGCGTATGAAGCAAAGGTGTGTCACTGAACTCCTCCATGCAGAAAGATGGCACTCATTGACATTCATGGGTGCTTGCTGAGTGTTTCTGGAGACCAAACAGTGGATGTGAGCACAGTGAGGTGGTGAGGTGGAGGGTGGTATCTTTCAGTAGTAGCGATGGTGCAGATTTATATGAACACAGCATGCAGGCTCTTGTTCATCACTGGCAAAAATGAATAGCTAATGGTGGTGACTACACTGAAAAAAAAAAATAGTGGTTTGTAGCTGAGCTGAGAATTTGCTCTATCAGATAGAGTTACTGTGTTTTTCATATCTGTTGTAGTTTTTGTGGAAATAAATAGGAGGCATTACTTTTGGAGCAACCTATATGCATTTGTTTTGAATGTTTTTATGTACCATGTTGAATTTTGAGTGAAAAGTCCATTTTTCCTGTGTTAACTGTACAGCCTTGTGAGGAATGAGTGAGTTTGCAAATTAAGATGTTTCACATGCTTTTGACTGTCACACAAATATTGAAGTTTCTCTGAAGCTGCGTGAGCTTAGCATGCTGTAAACCTCTGGGAAAGGACATGGCTAAGTCATAGGTGATTTAATGCTTCATCTGGCCTTTGGACTGCTTGTTAATGGTTTAAGTGTACCTAAATGTATACAATAAAACAGACCGGTTTTTTTTTTTCACAATTGGCAAAGTGCAATGCTATTTGAAGTGTGAAAAGAATTCTGCTGAAAGAAACTGTGAAGTGGCAGAACAGAGCTTTCCCCGGAGAGAGAATCTGCAATATCAAACATACAAACTGTAGGGTCTGCTGAGTAAGAAAAGGTACAAGAAAATCTCATTTTGAAGAAGCAGAGATCAATATTTCCTGTAGCAAATGCTAGCAGGAAGGAGCACCAAGCAGAAAGATGCTGCAACATTAAAAGAAACAAGACCTAATATATTACATGCAGCATAGAAAAGGACTGTGGTATTTTTTTTTTACATGATTGGTGGAGTAAACTCAGTGCTTTGAAAGATATGTCTGGCTGTACCAGCATCTTAATAGAACATACAGATGAATACCAGTCTCAATTTATCTCAGTTCAGTTACTTCAATGTACAAACTAGATATACTGGTAATTAAATTAAACTTGTTTGTTTCTTTCTTTCAGTACTTGTTAGCTAGAAACCATTTTTTATGACTTAACAATAACAAGCATTGATTTGTGCACCATGTAATCTATTTGTTCTTACATGCATCTCACCCACGCCCACCTACACTCTGCTTCAAGCAGTCACAATGCTACAGTGATGGGGGAAGCACAATTAATTTTTAGCATGTAATCTCTGTGAAGAGAGGTCATAATCCCCTACTTTCAGCCAGCTGTAGTCACAATTTCACACTGACTTTCCTGGCACAATGAATGAAATATAGAAAAATTGGCCTCGGCTAAAAGCACTCCCCATTAAGTTGCTTTATTATATAATATAGAGAGAGTGATTTATGTCTTGTGCAGTATATACAGTTGTAGTTGGTTTCATTTCAGACAAAAATGTTAAATGAACTAATTAAGGAATAGGGCTTAACCAGATGGGTTTGTTGCTGCATCAGTAAATACAGGCCAGTAATAAATGATCTGCAGATTCCCTTTTAAACTATCCATGGGTAATTCTAATTAAATTTCCCTACTAAAAGTACACCAAAATATCATATTCAGTCTGAGGTATCTGATCCAGAAGAAATGCTTAAGTGTATCACAGTGTGTTAGCCTCAGATGTTAAAGGGAGCCTCAGGGGGGCACAGTGGGCTGAAACCCTGATTACCCCAGAGCAGTTAAAGATCCCTGACAGGCAAGAGTGTGTTGGTATGCTTGCTTTCCCACTGGGAAAGCCTTAACAAAGTCATGTTGTGTGTAAAGTGTCAAACTATTCTTTAGACAGAGCTTTGGATGTGGATTCCATATGAAGGAACAAGAGAAGGGGGAAAAAAAGTCATTTACAGAGTTCTGGATGACTGTTTCTGAGTGAAGTTAATCTTGAGCTAATTATCAGAACAGTGAACTGAGGAGTCTGGCTCATGCACAATGCCCCAGCTGGCAGTTCTGGTATGGGAGATTGAATTTGGGATGGAAAGGTGCATAGAGGAAATCATTGCTCCTCTCTTTTGTGGTCTGCTCTTACTACGCATTCCTGTTAATAAGTCTGACACAAGAAATTAAAGTTTTAAGAGTCACCAGGTTTCATATGGAGTAAGCAGGTGTTTGTTTCCTGGAGTTCATTTCACCAGCTTTTTTACGTGGCCATATTTTAGTCAGCCGAAAGACAGTTGTTTTCTCCTTGTCCTCCCTTTTCACTCTCTCTCTCTGCTCCTCCTTTTTCTTTCCCTGCCTTTCCCTCTCTCCCTTCCCCTCTGTTTCTCTTTGCTCTTGCTTTTCTGTCTCTTGCTCACACACTCACACACTCTCTTGCTTTCCCCCATGATGTGCTTTCCCTCTCTGTCCCTCCCACTTAAGTTTCTCCACCCTTCTCCCCTCCTCTCTCTCTCTCTCTCTCCCCCCTCTCTTTATTTCAGTCTGGCTTTCCGACTTTGTGTGATTTTTATTGTATCACACGAAAAAGAAAGATGAAAATTCCACTTTTAGTTCTAGAAGAATCAAAGCCCTTATATAAAGTTATACAGAATTCTGCATCAATATTCAGTCTCAAATTAGGAAAGGTCCTTGTATTCTCAGAAAAATTTGACTGCTCTTAGCGAGAGCACCTTGAAACTAGAAGGATCATCAGGTTCAGAGGTCACCTAGGCTGGCATCAACAGGACTTGAAAAACTGGGGTCAGATTTTACAGTGTATTTTTATTTAGTCAATCCAAAGTGTTAAGCAATTGTACAGTGCTGCTTAGTTATTGCTGACATTTGAGTATCTGTCTTTGTAGGTACGGGGCCCAGGAGTTATGGAGTGCTTGGAGCTCTTGCCACTTTGGCAGGGAGGTGCTTTTCAGTAACAGTCCAGGAGTGACTGAATCAGGAACATGGGCTTTTCCTGCAAGTAATCTAGGGCTTTGTTGTCATTTTTTTTCCAAAGAAGAAAAAAGCACATCTTAAGGCAGGGGCACAATATAGTTAATATTGGGCAAAGAGTCATTTCCAGTAACCTAATGTGACCTTACAGTATTAGATTTTTATGAAACCATATGTAGTTTTCAGACTGGAGCTTCTGCTTACTGCCTTTGTGACACTGAGATAAAGTGATCATTCACCAGAGTGCAGCGTTTACCAGGGGTGTCTACATCAAAAGAAGCTCCAGCTTCTATTGGAAAACTGGAAGAAAGAGCCCACTGATGAAGGTGTATTTAAATCCAGCTAACACCTACAATATCCGCCTCACCAATGTGGGAACTTAATTAGCGGGACACTAATTACTAGAGGTGTGGGATCTTCACAGCTCCACCTTACAGACAAATTTCTTTTTCTGAAGTAAAAAAACCCAAGCTCTTTGATTGCCTTTACCCAGAATCCTTCACTTTTATTCCCACAAACTATTTTACGTTTCATCTCCCTAGATCTTTTATTTCTCCTGTGAACTTAAGGAAATCCTCGCTACTCTTTTTCTATTTTTTTTCGCTGATTTTGCCTATCTTTTTTCCCTTCACTACATTGATTGCTGATCTATCTGATGGGTCGATAAAGCCTCTTATAGGGTTTTGTTCACCTTTTTACCTCCTGACCTAAAACTATCCAGTGTGAGATTAGAAGACTTTAAAACCTGTTCTGTTTGTTTGTTTCTGTTGAGCAGGATTCCCTCCTACATCACACTTGTGACCAGTTCCCAGATTTGGGAAACATGTAAAGTACTGAATTATTTACCCTTACTTAGGAAAGCAGCTCAGCATACTTGAGCCCTATTTCTTCCCACTGTTTAAGCCCCATTCTGAATTTAGACAAAGTCAGTTTGGAAAAAACAAAGAAAAAAAAAAACAAAACACCCAGAATCTTAGAAAGATCAAATGATTTTAAGACTTTCTTTATGGTGCTGTGCTTAAAACTGCAGAGCCTCTGGACACAGACAAATGCTAGGGACGTTCTTTGAGTGGGGAGAAGGAAAAAGTCCCCCCAAAAAACAAGATGAACTTAAAACCAGAATAGCAGCTTTGGTGCTCCCAGCACCAGGGGGCTGAGAGGGGCAGGGGGAGAAAGAAGAAAGAGGTGTTTTGCATGCAGTAGTTCATATCTTCTGTTTTGTGTGTGTCAAGGCATGAGGCTTTTGCATATCCATGTACCTGAAATGTTGGAAGTGGCATACCTTTACTATATTTAGTTGACGTGGGTTTTTTTCAGCTTTTCAAGGACAAAGTGAAGCATAACAGGTAGTCTGTGCAATACATAGATATTGAATGTGATTTTTTTTTTTGTGTTCTCTAAACTGAAATAAAAGAGGTGTTATCTCCTTCATTCCCTTGATGCTTTTTAAATTTAAACCCAAGACCATAGTATGTATCTGACAGCCTTAGGTGTGAAACGAAATCTATTTGAAACTGAAATTGAAATGAATCACTGGGGCAGGAAACATTTATGAATATTTTCTTATGGGAAAAAAAGAGTGTTGTCAGATTTAACACCTGTCATGTCACTTCCATGAATGAGATGCACATCCTAACTTGTGATTTTGAGAGGATCCCAGTACGTTAATTGTAAAAGGCGGATATTTATTAAAGTAATATCCTTGTTTATAAAAAGGAAAGAAAAGAGATATAAATCCTTCAGGGGATCAGAAAATCTTGAGGATGATATTATTTTTTCCTTCTCACTTTAGACGCAGACTCTTTATGTAAAAAAATAAGCTCTTTAACACATGTAGAGGTAAAATGGTGACTCGGGGAGGATATTAGCTGACTGCGCACAGAACAGGAATGCAATTAGGTGCAGCTAAGGTTTCTAATTTTAGACTCTGGTTTCAAAAATGCTTCAGCATATACATAACTTTGCTTACAACCAGAGAGGAAGCAAGCATAAAGTTTAAGCACATGCATATGTTCTTGCATCTTGTGCAATCTATGAATGGATTTTTTTTTTCACAAGTCCTTATATAAATCGATGGTACGTCTGAAGCAGGGCAATTTTGTTTGTTGTTTGTTTTGCAAATATACATTTCCTATTTTTTTTAAGTTGCAGAAAATATTTTTCTGTGAAGAATTATATATCTTTTCCATATGATATATTAAACATGTTTAGGGTCACTTACCTCTTTTAGGGGACATTTAAAATGCCTTTAAAACTGAGCTAGCCTTTCTTGTTCCTCCTTTCAATCGTCTCTAAGCTTGATTTCTTGTTCTATTATTATTTTTGTATTACTATTATAGTGCTGTAAACTCTCAGTGCATGCTGTAACTGAATACAGTCTTTCAGAGACCTATATGGCTTTCCAGTGGGCCGTTTCTTCTAGCAAGTTATTTCTCTATGGAATCTTCTCTTCCTATGCTCTGTATCATTTCAATACGTTTAGGCCCTACTATGTGATATATTATAAAGATACTGTTTGTGTGTATATTCTGATGCAATATCATTAAAAGAAATTTTTTTATATAAGTGGAGAGGAAAAAAGACAGCTTTTTTCAACAGTTGGATATTTTATTGCATACATTAGGTTTGTGTCTTATAAATAAATTTCTGTAAGTTGGGAAAAAAGGCATTTCTTTCCAGGAAGTTTTACAAGGGAGTATTAAGAACCAAAATCACTCAGCTGTAACCAAGTGATAAGAAAAGTAGGCTGGTATCTGGAGTAATTCACTCAAACATGGCGTCATGTCATGATGATTTTACGTTTCAACTTATTCAGTCAAAAAAAAAAAAAAAAAAGGCAAGAGATCAAAGTTCTCATTTTAAAACACATCAACCCTAAAAATACTTTGCATTGGAAAATACTTGTCTCCTAAAAAAATGAAAGCATTTCAAAGAACTGAAAGCCACCTATGTGTTTTTGCTGTGGAATATGGGGTGGGAGGGAATGAGTCTTCATATAAAACAATTTAAGAGAGTAGGATTGCAAGGTTTTGGGACTGTGCAGGTGGGAACTTCTTTGTGAGGACAGGTTCTGTGCTGGAGGAATATTACGTGAAGAACTTTGTTAGTATCTTACATGCAAATATACTATTGCTTGCTAATTAGCTACACCTAAAACTATTTTATCACTACTTAAATAAGAGATTATATCAACTGGCTACTTTGATATTAAGCAGGAATTTTAACTTTTTGCTCATGGCAAGTCTTGTTCCATTTTAGCTTTTGAAAACTACAGTGTTTTTTGACTCTATTGCACTAACTGAATTCAAATGTATATTCCATTATATGCCTTAGTTTATAGCAATACTGTGGAAAAAATAAAGTCAAAGAATATATTGTGTTATTAATAGCTATGGCTTTTCATTTGTAACTCATACAAATCATGACTGGATGAATGAAGGACAATGGCATGCACTCAATTACTTGTATATGAGTTTATGCATATATTCACCTTCAGAAACATGATAATCCCTTTGGTTTGGGTATTGTGCAGGTTAAATTTACCCGAGACAATGCATTCTTAAGTTAAAAGATTATTCATATCTTTTTTAATACAGTTTTAGTTGAGCGAGTGTTACAAGGCCTTATTGTATTAATTTTCAATATTTACCTGCAAATCATTTTGTTATTGTTTATGTTAGGACACTTTAAGCCTTTGAGGAATATGAAGTGCAACTTAGAAAGCTTAAATGACCAGCTTAATCACATACGTGAAATGTTTATGTTCAGCAAAGTCTCTCTGCTGCATTTTAAACCCATTCTTCCATTTGCTTTGTGAATTTCCCTGATTAACTATGAATCATAGGCTTGTTTTGATTCTAACAAGAGTCACTGCTAAATAAATGTTTTTAATTCTGGGCTGGGAAACTGTCAGAAGAATATAAGGGATTAATTTGTCAGTTCAAAATGTCAGGTCAAAATGTTTTTTCAAGTTTATCTGATGGCCTTATCTTTAAGATGCTCATGTCCCCTCTGCTAGCAGCAGGGAAAATCTGTTCAGTAGAAAGAGCTGTCTCTGGGCCAGCAAAGTGCATCTGTACTATTATAGGCATACTCGTTTGGATGAACGATATGTCTCTTTCTGTGCACTGGGTGGTATTTGATTGTGTGTTTCATTTCAGTGCAGTGTCTCACTGTCATCTTAGCAAGCTCTCTCCAGATATGGAATAGATTTAAGGAGGACAAAAAAGGAATTTGCTTTGTTTTCTATGTATATTTATATGAACAAACACTTACATAAAAGATTCTCTTTTTTTTTATGCTGCTGTTGTCATTGTTGTGAAGTAGTTTTTTGTTTTTTTTTTCCTTTTATTAATACTATCAGTGTGCAACAATATATTTTAAAATGAAAACAGCTGTTATCATCTCTTAGGATCTCTGTGGCAGAAGTCTGTACTAATTTTATGTATTAGGCATGCAGAATATAAAGAAATATTTGGATATCACTGAATGTACCCATATATACTTAATACCACAGTTCAGTTATCAAGGGAAAACTGTGTTGTTTGGTATTTTGGAAGCATTTAGATACAGATATTGTGGGTAAACAAAAAAAGAAAACAAAAAACAACAACAGCTACCTTAAAACTAAGTAAGTTGTTCGTACTTGAAGATATACCATATTTTGTGATATAAGTCACAATAGACAGCATTTTGGGACAGGTATTTAATATTTAGTTTTAAAACACCTATAAATCCCAAACAAATCAGGTCTTTTTAGAAAAGACGCTGTGCATGTGTATAAAGAGAAAACACTGTCTTAAGCACCTTGTGATTTACGGAGGGAGATTTTCTGGGCAAAATGAATAATGTTAGCAGGATCATGCAGTAAGTGTTGGAGCCATGAGCAAAATTGTGTTCAGTGCTATTCAGACAGCACCCATCAGTACAAGTAGGAGCTTAAAGTCTTTTTTCAGTAGAAATCTAACAGCTACATGTTAATGCACTAATAAATAAGAGGAGTCCAAGGTAATGGGAAAGATGTAAGCACATGAGATCTGCCTCTTGCATGTGTGACTACAGTTTATCAAAGTTTGTCTAAATCCTTTCAGATCTGTTCTTCTAGGCTTCGCTGCTTAACAGCAATAGACAGGGAGGAGGGAAGTAGCTAGTGCTATCTACACGTGCACAGTTTGGCTTGTAGAATCTGCCTGGGTTGGTGTGCTGACCACCCATAAGTCTAGTGCAGATTTAAAGAAGCTGGAGATGCCCGTAGTTCTAAGAAGGAGCCCAAAGCTTTATCTGCGGAATGGTAACTCAGACAGAAAAGGCTTGTTTAAAGCCCTGAGTTATGTTATGGTGAATTATGTTATTACTGTGCAGAATTTTTTCTATTTTTCCTTCTTAGTATCAAACAAACTACTCAGTGCCCCCCAGGTATACATGAATTTTTAACAGCTTGTTATCCTGCTACCCATTTTGAAGCAAAAGCTAACCCATAAAAGTAATAGAGATGAGAAAAAGAAATGTTTTAATGAAACCTATGACTTTGCTTTAGCCAAAATACATACACCATAAGATGGTTTACTGTAGTAAGCAAATTAACATAGCAGTGAGCTTCCTGTACCTTTCCAATTAGGGCACATATCAATTTATTTTTATGGAAATGTTGTATAGTTTATATTTTTTAATACATTATGAAATGTGAAGGTACTCTGCTACCCGGAACATAAGACCCCCTGAGGCTCACACACATTAAATAATCCAGTTGCGCTAATAAACCTTTATATGCTATGTTTTGCCAGCTCAGCTCTTAGCATGGCCTGAGAAGATCAACCTGATTAAATTTATGGGAAAACAACAACTTGAAGAAATATGTGCTAGTAAGTGGAGAGGAGAAAGGAAATGCTCCTGTTCTTCCCACTGAGAAGACAAGTGATGAGATCCTTTTTCTTTTTTCTCATTTTTTTTTTTAAACTCAGTGTTGCCCTCCATTCTGAGAAGAAAAATTAGTCTGAAGGAAAGGAACTTCAAAGATAATAAAGAATGAAGAGAAAGAGGAATTGATCTTGGATACAAGATGGGATTGAGTTATAATATAACAAGTTACAGGCCTTTTCCTACTGAAAGGCAGAACCAATTGATTTATTATCATGACTCTCAGCTTGCTTTTTTTGGGGAAGGAACTGTAGACACTAGGTAGCACGTCCCCTTTGATTTGCCACACTATGTCTTAATTACCAATGCTAGAAGTTCATGTGGTAGTATTTTCCAACTTCAAAGGCTTCAGCAGCTTAAACGGCATGAATGAATCAGATTTGTAAGAACACAGAGTGACAACAATATGGTGTCTTCATATCTTAGAATTGTCAGTTCATTTTTTATTTATTTTACATCAAAGTGAAAATAGGCACACAGAAAAGATAATAGGTTTATTCAGCTTTCTTTTCTTTTCTTATCAAAGGAATTGATAACATCCTGTTTCAAGAGCTGGGATTCAGAGCTAGAGTGGAGGTGTTATTTTGGGGTTTTTGTTTATTCTTATTAAAAAGTCAAATGAACTTCAATTTCTTTTCTAAATATCTTTTAGAGTCCATCTCTTGCTATCTGTGATTTATACCAGCATATTTCCAGTAAAGTCTGTGTAGTTATCCTAGGGGAAGTCTAATGTAGGTGGAAGAAAATTTGGGCCATGAAGTGCAGGATCATGGAGAGAATGGTATGGAGAATTTGAATTCTATAGAGTCCAGATCAACAGTTCATTTGGGTAGTTCTTTACGAATGTAATCAGACATTTCTTAATATTAATTCTATTTTATGATGAGACAGAGAAATAAGATCCATTTTGATGGAATCATTAATCAGATATCAAATAATTTGCTTGGTTCAGTTGTGAAAATCAGCATTATTCTGATAAAGTAATGGTGCATGATCCACAAACTGAAGCATCCAAGTTGGTGGGGATGGCTGGAAGACTGAAGAAACTTTAATCAGGTTGGGGATGGGTGGAGGATGATTACCCTAAATAACAGTGAGTGTCAGTTTTAGAAGACCAATATTTACAATCCTATAGTAATCTACATTGTATTGCAGTAGAGAATGAAGATAGCTCAAATTCTTGTACAGATTATGTTAAATAATTATTTAGAAATGAAAAAATACACAGCATGAGTTTACTCCCTTCTGTTTATTCAATCTAATGGGGATTCTTCTCTATGTCTCTTTTATTGCACATTGAATTACCTTAAATAAGCATTACTATTTATGAATGCTCTGCTGGAGTCTAAAGAACTTGATGATTTCTTCTGCAATGAAGAATGGTTGAAAGGTCATTACATTCCTTGCTGTTTTATGAAACCCAGTCTATAATCAGTGCATCAGGTAAAAATGATCTATTTTCCTCAGCTGATGATTGTCAGAGGAGATGGATTCAAATACACTTAATCTCTGTATTGTGATAAAGAACAACAAATATTTTTAGTTTTACAAGTGCTCTGGCTGTGACTGTAAACTAAAATAATCAGTGTCAGAGAAAATGAGAAAATATTACAATAAAGCATATGAAAATGAGGGAGAGTACACGTCACACTGACATAATAATAATATCATAATATTGTTATAAAATGATGGAGATATTCTTGTCCAGAGGTTTAAAAAAAAAAATCTTACATGCTTGAAAACTGTTGGAAGTCATAAGTAACATGTTTAATAGATTAGCTTGTTAAGCACTGATTTGCTCATACTGTCTTCCTGTACTGCCACTGTTAGGATATTATTTTGCATAATGTAAATCTTGCATAGGTGTACATCTTAGTCTGGTAAGCTTTTCAATGCCATTTGCTCCAAAGGAAGTGCCATCATGCTATAATAACTTTTCTTTTGTACATTGTGGGGTAGTTTTCTCTCTTCTTTTATTTATTTATTTATTTATTTTTAAATTTTAAATTTAGGAATTGTTTAATTGAGCAATTCAAAATATCCACTGGTGCATAATATTAAAACACTTGCACAGTGCATTGCACTTGTTCAGGACGTGCCTAATCAAGAATCTGTTTAATCTCAGAGAACTGATGTCAAACTAATGGCAATAAGTGTTGTTTAATTGGAATGGTAATTCTGTAAATAGAAGACATCCATCTTCAGTTTTGTCAAATTTGCATCCAAACTTTGCATCCCCACGAGCATAGATCACACAGCTGGAAAAAAAAAAAAAAAAAGGCTAATTTATTTCAAGTGAAATGAGAGAACAAGCAAAATGTGCAATCCCTCTGACCCTCAACTATGTCTTGACTACTCTTGTTTTTCTTCCATTTCTCTTCCTCTAATGTATACTTATTCCTTGGACTTGAAGCACGGTTTGTGTTTCTCAAAGTTTACAGAGCAAGCATTGTATGAGGCTCTGAATGAGAAGATCTTAGGCAAAGAAAGGAGAAAGAAAACATCTGTCTTTCCAGCTGACTAATAGTTCCTCTCACTCTCAGCTAAGCTTCTTGAAGCCTGCCTCTACTGTGTCATCTATTCTGTGTTCTTTTCTCTGCATTCCGAATGTATTCCTTGACTATTTTCCATTGTTTGAAACAGATTGTGTAGATTACCAATACCTGGTTCTATCTGCGGTATTCTGTACATTACACACATGCTCCCAACCCATCCCTTTTCCATGTGAAGAGGGATGCTTCTCTTCTGCCTTTGTCCATTTGCTTAATTGCCATGGTTTATCTATTCCCTGGCACTTTCTAACCTTTCTCTTAAGTAGGGTGAAACCCCATGTAATCTGCCTTCCCTGGTGCACGTATAAGTACTATGAATAAGGAGTAGTGGATTGTCATATGACTCATATGACTGAATCATATGGTTATTATGTACTTATTATACTGGAACAAAGTAAAACCCTCATAAAGAACTGTGTGACAATTCCTCATGTTCCAACTCAAAGCACAAATTCAGAACTTTTTCCTTTTCTTTCTAATATTAAAGTAGATGCTGAGTCTGTTGTGTCATGCATGTTGCTCATGGTTCTGGATAGTTTTGCTTAATATGACAAATTTTAGCGCCTATGTTTTGCAAAGTAGTCTTTGTGATGGATATCAGATTTATGAGCTGGAAATAGAGAGTAGGGCTTTCTTTTTCATCAGTAGAGACAAAAGAAGGCAGTAAAGTTCCTTTTTTTGTGCGTTGCCAGGTCAAGGTTTGACTTAAACAATGAACAGTGAGAGGCAAGTCTGGTCACTGCATCTAATGGTGATGGGGATAGGAATTCACTTTCCTCCAGCTTTTGGTAACCTGTCTTAATAAGGCCCTGACCTCTGCTTTCACAGTGTCATGCACAGTAGAAATAACAAACCATGTAAAAGCGAAGTGTGATGGCAGGATCTATTGGGGTTAAATTCTTCCAGCAACCTTTAAAAACTTGATTTTGTAGCAGTAGGAAGAAGCAGGATGTCCATGGCAATCAGTACAGTGATTGTGTCCTACAAACTTGCAATAGAATAGGTAATGCTTTTGCTCTCAATTTTGTTCAAGAAAAATGGAGAGTGTGTGATCATTTGCATTAACTATTTTAAGATGTCTTTTGAAAAGATTTTGATGCAAAGTTTAATATTTATGAGAAACAGAATCTCAGTCTGTTACTGATATATATCCTCTTCAGCACTAGTTGAGTTTTTTTTTGCTTTACAAATATTATGATGTTAATCAAGTGAAAACAGATGGGAATATACAAACACGAGTGAGCTTTGCAGAGGGTGCTGGTCTGTCCTATTTAGTCCTTAGTAACTGAAAAAGTTAACAGAAATTACTTTGCTGTACAGTGATGACCCAAAATTTTGCTTGAGAAATTAAGGAATAGGATCCTTTCTTTCACTCACTTCAGTTTAAGTGACCCAAAGTGAATATAGCATTGCTTCTTTAATTTGTAAGAGTGCTTTTAGATTTAATTAAAGTTTATAAAACTCTTAACTAATCAGATAAAGGGCACAGTATTGAACAAACGTGTTGTTATCAGTGAAAATTCATGCCCTTCTCAGAAAACAAGTAAATAGATTTTTGAACAATGTGACCCGTTTGGGGTTTTACAAGTTATACAAGAATATGTGTAGTTGAAGGGGATTTTGGGGCCGAAGTAGAAAAAAATTGCTTTGATAAGCATACTTTAAAAAAAAATAAGAAAAAAGAATAAGAAAATTTTCATTAATTCACAAAGTTGTCTGATTTAATACCTCTATAAACTGCTTTTCTAAAGCATTCATACTGCAGCCTAACCAAAGGGAAATAACACAGGATTAGATGTAACCTCTTTTCTTTCCATAAGAGAGGACTTTCAGGAGTAAGGACAGAAACTGTCAGCTACTGTTGCTAAATGACATCGGCTGTTTCACCTCAAAAGGGTCCCAGCATGGATAGAAATCTGCTCTGTATAACTTCAGTGCATCTCAATACGTTGTGGCTCCATATATTTTGTGGTAAGATAGAAATGGATTAAAAGACTGGGGGAGAGAGAGAGAGAGATAGGAAGGATATAAGAGAGGATATTTAGGACATTGTAGTGCGCTTAAACTCAAGATGTGACAGAAGGGGAGAAAGGAAGGGGAATAAGGCAGCAGTGACTGAGCGAGGCTCAGAGCCTGTGTGATCTGACCTCTCTCAGATGACATATCCACTGAACAATTTCTTCTACCAGTGTACCATACCTGCAAGAAATTGCATTCTAAGTATGAGCAGAAAATTGTGTGTGTGCATGTGTGTATCTGTACACATGGGACCACGCCTAAAAAGGAGCTGAGGAGTATTAACAACAAGAGAAGATGGGTAGATTTACTAAAGGATGTGGAGAAAGACATTTGGTGTATGTGAATATGAAGGCTACTGCAGATAGGCTGCAAAGGTGTATGCATAGAAAGGAGACCAAGGGAAGAGTAAAGGGTGACCACTGGAGAGTCAGGAGAGAGGGTAAATAGTGGAAGAAAGGAATTTATGAAGTATTGCAACTGAAGCAGTGCCTGTATTGCTCAGTTCTCCCGAAAGCAAGTATTGCAAGATGAAGAATAAAGTGCAGTGGAGTTCAAACAAAATGTACTCCATTGTTAGAACAGTGCCTTAAACCGCTTGAGATATTACAACTGTTACCTGTGGCATCATTAATGTCCTGGGATTATTTCATAAATCAGGCACTAAAACATAATAGCGTTGAGAGGGTTGGTGCTTTATACATATAAAGAAGAGATTGAATTGTAAGAGAATTAACGATACCATCATTACAGCCTTTAATCTATTTTATAGAGAACTACTCCTTCTGTGAACAATTTGTCCTTTAGGAAAGAATTTTTGAGAAGGAAATTTTTTGAGGTTTTGCATCTGAGTGTGAAATGAAGGCACTTTGGCATCTTCCTGAGAAAAGAGGTAAGATCTGTAATGGTTTATTTGGTCTAGTGCACATTACAATTGGTAAATCCCTATGGGAGCAAGTAAGTACAGTAAGTTGCACTCAGGGCAGGTTCAGCTATATATGTGCTTCTGACTGTAAGTCAGAACCACGTGATGACCAGTCTGATTTGTATCCCTGCCACTAACGCTTGAGTAATTGCAGGTGGAAAGATAGGTGTATCTCCCTGGTCATTATGGAACAAAGAAAGGTTGGATAGTTGACTGCAGGAAGAACAACATTTAAACAAATTCTTGATTTTTCAAATAGGTTGTATACTTTCTTTGTTGAGTTTCTTAATGAGAAGTTCAGCTGTTTTCATTGATGTAGCTTGGAAGAACTCCTGTTTTTCTTTTTTACACCTTAGCTCATTGGTTTTTATTTTTGTGCACTGTACATTGGACTCACCTTCTCATTCAGAAGTTTCTTGTGGGGTAATTACTCCAGTCCAATGATTATGCCCAATCTAACAAAGCTAATGAAAACCTGCCCTTCAATCTAAACTGTAATCAGTTTATAACAAGCTCCCTTTTCCTGTGCTTCATTACTGTGACAAAATCTCTTTTTCATACCTCAGAATGATAAGGCAGGGTGGAAAAAAATCATTTTCCATTACCAGGCGTGCATGAAAGGGAGATGGGATTAAGCATGCAGAATTGATTTATTTGCATTCTTCTACTGCCTTGGTTGCTGCATCTTTGAAAGAAGTTAATATCATGTCTTTGATTTGGTCTCTGGAATGACAGACCCTGGCAATCAAGCATGCCTATTACAGCAGTTAAATAATCTAGACAATGGAGTCCCAGTTTATATTGATTCATTTGGAAATGTGGTGGACTTGTAGCAAAGAAAGCATTTTGAAATCTGTTAACTGGACATGTGGCAAAGTGAGCAAAAATGCATTTTGGAATTGGTTAGCCCTCTTGACAAAGCTATCTTTATATGCTTTTCTTAATGGCTGTGATGATCGCCCTAACCTCATCAGCCAGTTGCTTCTCATGTTTCTCTTTTGCATTCATTTTTTCCATTCTTCTATTTGTTTGTCTCCTGCTTTCCTGAAGGCTACTTATAGATAGAGTCATTGGTGTCAGCAGAAAGTGATGACATAACTAGAGATTTCTTATTTGCTTTAACAACAGTACACAACTCTAATGCTAACTTAATATCTCACATAATTTATTTTGAAGTTATTTATTCACATATCTCCCAGTTTGATTTCCCTATTCAGCTCTCATCCTCTAGGAATCCCAGTCTGGTTTCTTTTAGTGTGATTTTGTTCATTCTGAGTCGGCGTAGGGGGGATCATTTTTTGGACAACAAATATATACCAATATTATTACTTACTGTTGATGCTGAAAAGGGACTTTAGCCTAACCAAAAATTCGTGTCAAACAGCTCTCCTATTTCAAATTATTACACTAAAAAGAAAAATACCTTTAAAAACTCTCTTTTGATTATAGTAGTAGTGTTCTGCATTTTCTGCTCTCAGAATGGAGACTCATTACATGACATTACATGGCATTGTACTTTGAGCTGATCACAAGACATGTCTCCAGCTAACAAAATGGCAGCTGGAGGCCTAATAATAATAATAAATAAATAAATAAAGGCCTAGTCAAAACTGGAACCCAGGATTTAGATTGTTGTCTGTTCAGTCCCTCAGTGGAGCTTTAATGGAATTACACCCAGCTAAATGAGAGCCTGATTAGCTCCTGAGCCTCTGAAACTCAGCTGTGGGCTTTCAGTACATTTTTCTGTCTTTCAAGGTATTGAGAGAAAAACAAGCAAAAACCCTAAACACCTGAAAATCTGAGTTCTTTTTATATTTTTTTTAATAAGGCAACCTTTTCAGAAATACAACAGCATAAAATGCTTTGGAATTTGTGAATAAAACTGTATTCATATCTTTTTGCATCTGGTTTTGCATTAGATAGGTACACATTTTAAATATTAAGCAGGAAGCAGCAGAATGTACTCAGGAGGTACAATAGCAGTGGCAGGTATCTCAGCTGAAGCGGAATATTGATCAGGCAATCAGGGAGGCTGCTCTCCTGCCTCTCTGTCTGGAAGAACTTTGATACCCAACTCAATGTTAAAACTGCCAGCCTGTCAGTGATTTCAGATTAAGTGTCTGCACTTCAGGAAAAGGAGTCCATAAATTAACTTCTAATGCTGATGACATTCAGAAAGCAAGAGGCTTTCATTGGCATTCATGGTTCAGCACCTTTGGACTGGCAGATTTTAAGCTTGCATTTGCCATCCAGCCCCACAAGCTACAAAGGGGTTGTGACTTCAGCACTATAATATTTCAGGAAGCTTTGCAAGAGAAACTGAGCTTAGTTACTATTTCAGGCAGCTAGCAAAAGGGAGAATAAAGCAGCAGTGTGGCTTTTTCTTTAGTAAATGTGCTGTTTGAGGTAAGCCCCAAGGAAGTCCATTACCTGTTTCATCATATGCAGAATTTGCCTTTTGATTAGTGTTGGAATAGGGCAGTTTTAGGGTCTTTGTTCACTCAGTGGTAGGCATCTCAAAATAAGACAATCATATACAAAGCTGTTGGATAGAAATGTTTGACGTTTGGCAGTCTGCACCATTTACCTGAGTCTCATCTTTTTGCAGAATTAACAGTGAAAGTGAAATAGAGCTGTTTGTTGGAGGCCAAGTAACTCTTGTTCCACTGTAGATTTTGAGTGATCTACTGAGAGCAAGTATACAGAAATCCTGCTGTTGGTGACTGCAGCTGTAACACTGCAAGAAATGAGAATTTTAGTTTAACTTCTGCATTAATAATTTCTCACGTGTGTTCCTGTAATTTCTTTAAGAGGGCAAAAGCAGTAAAATGCCAGACTGATTATTAAAGAAAATGTGTACAACAGTATGATAGCATTTCTAAAGCAACTTATAAAAGACAACGATATAAAGTTAAAATCCTACTTAATATTCTACAGACAAGTTAGGTCTTGGATGAAAATGTGTTTTCATTTTATCCCATATTTTAGAAGACCTTTTTTAAGTGTTTGTGTGTAATTTAAACAAGGATGCCATATCTACATACCATATCCTGAATAAAATTCATACTACCTCTGCAGTAAGGAAAATATTCTTGCCACATCCTGCAGTAAAATTCTTATATAATTAGGAACAAGAACATGGCTCTCCAAGTTTATTGCTTCTCCAGGAAATAAGTCAAAAGCATCAGAAGCTTCCAAGTACGGAAGCTGAGCTTCGATCTGTTGAGCAGTGTGCAGATGAAGCAGTTTCATGGAATCTAAAAGGAAAACACGAAAAGCAATTTTATGTAAACATTACCTGACTACAGAAAAGAAGATTTTCAAGTTCTTATTTAACAAAAAGAGAAAACGTGCATCTTTGCACATTTGAGTATTTCCAAAGGAGCAGAAATTCAAGCAACTGGGAAATCAAGGGATGTACTTAAAGTATAACATTCAAAAAGAGGAAAATGAGATAATTGTGGAATAGAAATTGGTAAACACAGCCACCAGAAAAAGTAGTAAGATTATATTTCATATATGTTGCCTCTCCAGTGGAATGCATAGCAATTTTATGCTCAGAGACATTGACCATGATGTTTAAGTGATGAATCACGTGAGTTTCTGCCCATGCACTAAGAATAGCTTTTCCCAGAGCAGGTTCCATAAGAGCTGGCTGGCTGTTTTATTTGGACTCTGACTGGTAAAGTAAAAATTATCTCCGGTTATTGATGTGTTTTTCTAGATTAAAGGTGTACTGGAATTAGAAATTGTCTGTAAAGAATAAAATGTTACAGTCCTGTAAATATTCATGGCATCATCACAGTGAGGAAATTAAATGCAGACTTTTTTTCTGAACAGCTTAATTCTTGTGAGACTTTGTAGTCAAAGTGCAGTCACACTATTCCCTATTTCCTTCATATTCGTAATTGTAGATCCTAATTATTTGAGGTCGTTTTGTGTCTTCTTTCTTCCAATGGTCAAAGATAATAATTCTTTTCATGAATAAATTATTTTAACGATTGAGTAATGAGTGAAATGACTGGATATATTTTTCACTGGAAAATATTATATCATACAGTCATGATTATAGTCAGTCATATTTTGAAAGAAAGTAGTTACAACAAGTAATTGTCAGCCATAAGATTGGATATTTTATTATTATTGTACATGAAATTCACCCTCAGAGGATAATTTTTGAGCTATAATACAATGTACATATATCTGTACTCGTATGGTAAGAGGACATTTTTAATCTTTATTTATGTATTTAATTCTTGGGTAAATGAAGAGATGGAGAAATTCTTATCCTTTATATATTTTCTCTGTATTATTGAAGGTTTATTTATACCGGAAGTCGTCCTAATTCTGCTAGAGACTGTCACCTTGTTGTGCTGGATATTATATACACATCTGATGAAAGGCAGCTCTTGTACAGATGATCTCAGCCTTAATCAGCAAGGTAGATAATGAGTGGCAGAGGTGCAGGGAGCCACAATTACCTGCCTGTGTAATGGATTCTATAGCAGAAATCAGGAATTGTATTTTCCTGTTTATTGCTTTACTCCAATGGGCTGTGCTGTGCTAATTGCCTAAACATTTGCAGAAAATCAGAGTTCTCGCTGCTTCCTTTGGTGTTTTTTAAAAGTTCAAAATATGTGGTCTTAAACTTCCAGTGAGATTTATCTGAAAGGATTCCTGTTTCTGTTAAATTCCCACTGACATTCTTTTTAGAGAAAATCCTTAATTTTCAATAAATGCTCATATTTGCTTCCTAACCTTTTGTTTAAAAGCAAACAGGAAAGAAAGTCTATAAATACATTCAGTCTCTCTTGAGTTTGAAATATAAAATTCCAAGTGAGCCAAAGAATAAATTTTAAGTCTACATAGAGTTTGATATTTTTGAGAATTTCATGGTCTTTGAAGGCTGTGTAGGGATGCTCATGGAAGGAAAAAAAGTAGAAGTTTGACAGTGATTTGATATCTGAATCATTTGTTTAGTACTGCAAAATATAGTCATGCTCCTTTGCACTTGCTTCATTTCTCTCCTAGGAATGAGCATAGCCTGTAACAATGAGAATCTGCCAAACATATTATGACACTACAGATTGTTATTCTCTTTCTAGACCTAAAGTAAATCTTTTACAGGGACAATCTGTGCCCGTTGCCTGCTGTTACTGAATTGCAAGCAAAAGGGCTGGCTCAGAACAATTTCAGTCTCCTAGAAATGATAATGTCTGTAGGAAGAAACTATCTCTGCATAATTTGACTGACAAGTTATCTACTGGCTGACCTAAAAGCGCGGAAATGCACAGTAAACTTCAAGGGTTAAACATTGAAGTATGAAAATCTAATAGTTGGACCTCAACACATTATAGAGTCCTTTTTTGTCTGTCTGGCATTTTATGCTAATCTGTGCTTTTACAGTTTGCTGCTGGAATAGCATCAGTATGTTTATGGCCACGCTTTATTATTTCAGTTTGAATCTCAATTACTTTTTTTGAAATTAAAATGTGATAATATTTTAAAATATATTTTCAAAAACATTCCTCTTGTTTCCCAGATAAAGCAGTCCCATTTCTAAAGCACATAACAAATGGATGAAATTACAGTTAGTAACAGTTCTAGAAGGGGAGATAGGTTAACAGAGTATAAGAAATGGTGCAGGGGTGGGGCACCAAGAGTACTTAGAGGTAGGATAGAACAGGGAAGCTGCCAACAGGACACCAAAAGGGGCACTTTTGGAAAACTGCAACCCAACTGAGGCTGAAAGGGGAAGTTCTCTGAGAATGATAGAAAAATACAGAATAATCAGGAAATTAATAAATAAATGAAAAGATTCCTTTGCTTATAAATAGAACAAAGGGAGACAACTTTTTTTACCACAGACTAGAGAAGAATTTCTATAAGAGGCAGCTGATGTCCAGTATTTTCTTTAGCTTGATAGATCAGCAGGATTCTGGCAGGTTCTGTTGGAAAAACAATGTTTATTTTTAAGCATCCCATTTGGGAGATGGTCCTTCTTAAGACTGCAGTCTGGGTTGTGCTTGACACCTAAATTGTTGTACACAAAAATATGAGAAACTGCTTCTATTTTAACTAGATTATGCTTTGATCTGGATAAGAAAAAATTATTTAATAGAAAAACGTGACCTGGGACAGTGAGCATGTTTGTATAAAGCTGAAGTTCCTGGTATAAGACTAAATAGAAATATCTATTGGGAAGATATATTGATATATGACTGTTAACACGGATCACATCAAGGCTATTGGCGATGTTTCTTTTCTGACCACTATGAGACACTGTAAAGTGATGGCTGACTCAGGAAATTGTACTTCATTTGAATTACAGACTAGAAATCCAGGTGATGTCTCCTACATTGGTGTCCAATGGACACTGAATGCAATTCTTGATAACTACCCATAAAAAAGAGAAGGTAGCTAAAGCAATATGGCAGCAACTGCAAATATAGGCTGTCCACCTCTGTGAAGGCTGTTGGTCTTTTTATAACACAAAAGTAACTCTAGAGACCTATGTCTTTCATGTCCTTACCACTATCAAAAATAGAATGCCCTTATTCTCAGGTAAGGTGGGAAGTCTATCTTGTGCCCATATTCTAAGGACCAAGTTACTGATTTATTTTCTGTTAGGAAAGCTCTCTGTGGCTGACTTCTTTAGCTGAAGGAAAAAAGAATGTATTTTCGTATGAATATGTAGTTTGTATACATGATAATCTTTTCAACTATAAACACCAATGAAAATAAGACTCCAGAAAAATGAACAACTTTCACAGGTATTTGCATCATGGTGTGAATGCCTGCTTGCTCTTTTTCTGTTCCTTTTCACTGTTATTGCAAAGTGCTGCAAAAAAAAAAAAAAAAAAAAAAACACCTCTGAATTTCCACATCCCATTCTGCTGTACATTTTTTCTGTTTTTGTCACCAGCTGTCAATACTTAGTAGTTCCAGCACAGTCACTTTGACACTGAAAGAAAGTAATTGTAATTCAACTCAAAACTAAGCAATAAATGTGTAAATGACAATTGTCATTGTCAAATCTACTTTAGGCAGAACAGAATTAAGCCTCAGTATAGAACTGTGGGCACAGGAAAATAGCTGTCTTCTGTTACTAGTTTAAGGGTGATAACATAAAGGAAAACCTCTTAGTTCTAGTCGGTATTTGTGAAAAGGCTTCATATTGACCATTTGTATTCTGTGTAAAATGGCTATAAGACACATACTAGATCTTATGTGACTGCTTATCGTAAAACAGAACATCCATTGGATATGTTTAATTCAATGTGTTCACCCAGTTTCTGTCAAAACTAGGGGTAATTATTTTGAGAATTTAGGAAAAAGTAAAACTACAGCTTTTTTCCAGCCTCAGTACTCCACAAGCTGTACTGGTTGCCCATCTCTTTCTCTACTTAAGTCTAATGTAAATCTTCAGATTATTTATGAGTGATGTCTTAGTTACAACAATTACAACTAAGGCAACCTACTTAGTTGTAATTCAGTAATTCAAGAATAATTGGAAGTTAAAGGGACTTGCTGTAGTTCTTCTCTGTACACATGAGCTGCACAGCAGAGAGCAAGCAGAAAGTTTTTAGCTTCTTTATAGGTCCACCTTCTAAGGCTAATGTGATTTCTATG
This sequence comes from Gallus gallus, assembly GCF_016699485.2. Classification (NCBI taxonomy): domain Eukaryota; kingdom Metazoa; phylum Chordata; class Aves; order Galliformes; family Phasianidae; genus Gallus; species Gallus gallus. The sequence goes on from NC_052540.1 coordinate 7,017,200, forward strand.
CTTATAGGATGAACGATGTGGTTATTGGGAGGATAAGAAAAATAATAAAGACAAAGACCATTTGGAAACACCCACACATAGACAGTGGACAAAGGAAGAAAGGTAAGACCAGTTCTAGGACCCAGTGAGTGTTATCACTGATTGCAAAAGCAAAGTGAGGAGTGACTTTTCATTCTGTGCTTGTATAATACATACTAACAAGATTGCCTAGTCAATGATAAGTATCATAATGCAACTGAGTAGTATAACAATTAAGTTGAAGGTACAACAAAGTGAGAGTTAAATATATCATTCTTCATCAATAGATCATTATATATATAAATAAATATCACTTCATTTTATAGAAGGAGGAGTACACAATCCAAATATTTTGTAGAAGTGTGAGATACTCTGATATCTGTAGTAATACTCTCCAATAGATTAACTCTCTATAGGTATTAACCAGCCACAGTACACTGAACACTTAATAATGATATGTAGATACTCCGTTCTCAAACTTGGGATTAAATCTGTTGATGTTTTATTGTGGCTTTAAGATGATATTTTTAATATATAATCATTGAATTCACAAGGAAGAAAAATAACAGTAAAAACTTAAGCTCAAGTTTTCAAAAGTAAATCTCACATTCCCAGTTTCTGTGATACATCTTAGGACAAATAGTATTGTATAGATGGTGATCAAGGCTCATGTTCTAAACGTTCTCAGGTTTAGGAGGCTGTTTCATATGACTAAAGGCAGGAGGCTGAAGGCCACTACATTCTTCATATAATCTAATCCATTACGTAGGTCTGAAATCTCTGAAGTCTGAACTATATTTGTTTCTAGTTGTTTCCATCAGTTGTTGTTCCAGTACATAGACTAAAGAAGTTGGGCTAATGCTTTACAAAGTGTACATCATTCTCAGGTTAAATATCAATAAACAACAGCCAATTCCCATGCCAAGGAAACTTCTGCAGAGTTCAGGGCGATGATAAATTCAGCTTTATTCGGTAACCTAATAGCTTCTTGGTATGAAAGGTTATTTCACCTATAAACATCTGCTTTTAATCTGTTTTTGCACTATGACTTTTTAAACGATACCATCATGTTTTAGACTTTATCTACTAGACCTGTTCAGATTTTATCAAAATTGTTAATATTGCACTGCTTTTTGCTACTCAGAAAAATGATAGTTTAGAGTGATATGTTTTTATTGCTTTATTTTTGGCACTTTCCTTTTTTTTCTTTTTTTTTTAAACCTCTATCTAGTCAATGGTACAAAATAATATGGTTAAGTTCAGGCCATGTTTGTTATTCTTTAAATTATATGACTCACTAAAATGGAGACTAAATTAAAAGTTCTCTTTTACTAAGGGTTAGTTGAGATTGTATATCCAAAATAAAGCTTCAGTGTGTTATGTCTTCCTCTAAGTAGCTAGTAAAATACTGCATTTGAAAGCTGATATTTTTACTGGGAACACTACATGGCACAGAACTTGGTGTGCAAATCTCTACTGAGTGGGTTTTGCAGATCACAACTGCTATGGCAATTAATATTCAAACGCTTGTTATTATGCAAAGATTTCTATCATTCTCAAGACAAAGTATTCTTGGAAATAATGATGTTGTTGTTGATTTTCCCTTAATATGGAGACAACAGCCCCAATTTTAAGTGTGATGTAGAATATACATATGAATAGGTGATGGCAGTTAGAGATGACCTGTCTGATCTGTGAATTTCTGAATTTGAGTTGGAAAGGTCATTCATTAATGCCATTCAGCTAACAAGTGAGCAATTTCATGGAATTCATTATAGTCCCAGAGCACCAGTGCCTGCATTTATTAGTTTCAATATGCAAAATCTATTACTATTCATCATCTCCAGTCAACAGCTGAGAAAAGAATTCTACATACTGTTTTTGTCAGTTACACTGAAAGATCCGGTTGGTGCCTTATCATGATTGTGCGTTTCCAAACAGATATAAGCTCAGGTTTCTCTTATGGCGATTCTGCTGTCAGGTGGTATCTTGCCTTAGATGGCTATAGTGTGTCTCCAGCAATAACTTACCTTTCTTCAGAAATAATCTGTACGAACCTCTTGCATTCAGAGAATAATTTTCATAACAGAAGAATATTTTTATGAGTTGTAAAATATATCTTCATCCACATCTACATGCACTTATTAAATGAGTTTATAAACACAGAAGTCCTTAGGTATTCTCTCAAGTTAAAGGTCTCTCTCTTAACTATTCAGTTATTCAGTTTGTGAAGATCCTTTGCACTGACTCTGGTATCTGTTAGACCGGTGGCTTATGGTACCCTGCACTAAGTTCTGCTAGCTTCCTGTGCTCTTCACTGCTACATACTCAAGGGAACCTCATGATCTGAGGCATGAAGCTAACCATAAAAATGGAATATAAATTACAGTTTTGCAAAATTTTACATTTATGCACTTACCTTACTGGGATCTGCAGGCCTGAGTCAAAAACCAAGAGCAAAAAGAAGCTTCTTACATGATTTATCTAATCGACATAACTTTCTAATATTGTTACCTTCCTTCTGTAAACAGAGATTTATACAGGTAGGTACCTCCTTTGTCTCTTAAAAGGGGGCCTAGACAAACCAACTGGTAAACTTCATCTCCTAAATTAGCAGAATTGACACAGATGACAAGTCATAGTGGTGAATACAAGTTACAAGGCCTCAGCTTTTCCAGACAGAACTCAGAGCTATAAACCCCCTTAGGGAAGTGGCAGTGCCAGTTAAGACCTTACTTTAAAAACAAAGAAACAAACAAAACAAAATACCCCACAAAATATTGTGCTTGCTTATTTTTCATGTCTTTCATCTATAACATTTGGGTCTCTAACAGCTCAGTCCCTGCGGAATGGGAGCAGATGAGCTCTGCTGAAGAGCAAAGATCACCTGATTAATTTAAACTCTGAGTGATAAGGCTAACAAGACTAAGTTTTGCGCAATAAACTTCATTCAGCTCTCAACTTCTGTATTTTAAAGCCTGGTTCGTTAATGACTATGGTTTACCTTAATGTGTAACTGTAAATGATTTTGCAAAAGATGTATTGAAGTACAGGAAATTCTATTTAAACATTAAAAAAAAAATCTTTTTTGCTATCAGAGAGATTGAACACTGGGAAAGGCTGTCAAGAGGTCATGTAGTCTCTATCATTGGAGATAGTCAAGACTTGAGTGGAAAAGGTGTTGAACAACTTGGTCCAGGTGACCCTGCTTGATTAGGGCAGGGTGCATGAGATGACTTGCAGAGGTCCCTTCTAAACTCAGCAAGTCTGTGATTTGGTGAATTGTTTTTTACTTCACAAATGAAGACAGCATCATGATTCCAAGAGCCAAATATGCCTCATGTGAATCAGTTCCCTCATGTATGGCTGCCTTTTCACTAAAAGAAGTTAAATATTTTCTCATTATCTTTGTTTGATTTTAGCCATTGGGGGAACACAATCTTTCTGATTTAAGTCATACTAATGAATACCTAGGGTAGGCGGAATGGTATTTCCAAGGCAAATGGTCAAACATGCATTTAGTCACTACTGAAAAGTTTAATTCAACACTTATAAACAAAGCTATAAATAGGCAAGCTCTTTAATGTTCTTCATGGCATAACATTTGTAAGTAATAATGAAAAGGTTTCATGCATCCACTGACATTTTGAATTGAATTAAAATCTCAAGAAAACAAGTTCGCTATGGGAGAGTTGAGTGAGAAATGTATAGTATCTAGGTTTTACTCATGCTACTAGTTATGCAGATAAGTAAGAAATGTTCTGTGAATGAAGCAGGGATTAAAAAAAAAGTAGCAAGCTGCTGTTTGAAAAAAAAAAATGTTTAGAAAAGAGTATGACCAAAGATCAAGCAACAAAGTAGAGTAAAAACTGAAAGATCAATGTGGCTTAGGGCTGCTAAACTCTCTGTTTTCAAACACAAAGCAAATCCAAGCATAAGCTCTGTTTACTATAAAGAATGTGTGTCCACTTTCTACATGAGCTTCTCTATTACATAGCAAAAAGTGACCTTTAAACTACCTTGACAGATAGCAGCTGACCAGAAAATTACAGTCATTAACAGAATATCTAGAGAGCAGACTATTGTTAAAAAAAAAAGGCAGATGTTAACAATTTGCAACCCCAAAAGACAGCTACAATAAAACCCCACATTTCTAGTGCTCTGAAAAACTGTTATTGAGATTCAGCATAGTATGCACAAGAACAAATTTTTCCATTTTTAGATCCAAGCTTTATGTGGACAAAGCCTAGAAAATATTGATTATTCAAACAAGAAATTGTTATGAATATACTGTGACTTTTATCTGCAGAAAATGAAGGTTATAAATGAAGTCAGTTTAATCTTGTCCAGTCCATGTAATTCTGTTATTTGAAAAGTATGATTAAATATTTAATATTCTCATTTTAAAACCAATGAAAAAACAATCTAGAAACAATGCTTTTAGAATTTCTCTTCTATATGATAGCTGACCCAAAGAACAAAGCCAATGAACTTAAGCCTTTCTTTCTCAATTTCTGCAGCAATACAGACAAAATTTTCTTTATTAATGAACGTAGCCAAGGCTACATTATGCAGATTCTTGCTCTGTTTATAAACTGAGAACTATATCACTATATCAAAACAGATTTCTGAGCCAGGTTAGTTTATTATCCAGAAAACTAATCAGGTAGAATCATTCATTGTTTAGTTTTAAGTGATGTCAACTAATGGAGCACCTGGAAAGACAAAACTAAGCAATACTGAAGCTTGTAATGCCATAATCTTGATTATTGCAAGCTCATGCCAACATTATTAACAACAACGAAGAGGTAAATTTCAAATGGAGCAGAATGTTGCAGATGAACAATGAATTTATCAGGAATTCATGGACAGTCAGTATGAATGTCAGTATGGAACAACAGTGGGTATCTTCCTTTGCATGCTACCTTACCTGAACTGTTTCACTTTTTGTTTGGGCACTTTCCTACCAAAAAGATAATAAATATTTGAAGGAATATATAGTACCACCAAGAAGGAGGAGATAGAAGTAACACAGGAGAAGAAAACCAAACTGAAACTTATAATGGAAAATTATGAGTATGCTATAAAAAAAAATTGCAAAATATAGCTATAGTAAGTAGAAAATGGTTCAGTAAACACACACACACGAAAGAAAAAAGAAGAAAAAGTATGGAAGTCCTAAATTCTAAATCTAGTTTAGACAAGTGAAAAATACATTCTACATGTGAAGAGAATGAAATTTAATGAACTAGCTAAGTTTCTTCCTGTTCTTAGATATATCTCTTCTTTGCTTCATTAGTTACTGGAAATACATATGAAAAATTATAACTACTCTTCCTATGTGAGGCTTGGCAAACACACTTTAATGTTAGAAGAAATGCTATGATTCTTTATATGAAAGACTTTGTCATAAAATTTGTTTTGCTAAAAAGCTTATTTTTACATAAATCAAAGCCACATTTTTTTCTTTCTGTCTTATTTGAGGCATCCCACTGTCTGCACATATCCTTGAGTGGAGGCCTCTCCTCCAGATGTTTCAGGAATGTAGCTTTTCTCTCCTTTTTTTTTTTAATCACTAATTGCTGTATCTTTTAAGGTGGATGGTTAAAAGTTAAGTGCTTGAGAGAATGTGACTGGGCCATGTTAAATTAAGGCCAGCAAGGGCAAAAGCTGGGACGGTAACTCATGTATTCTTCTGATTACTGACCCTGAACTTGCCTTGTAGTCCTTCCCATAAATTATGATAGCCTGAAAAGAATTACAATGAAATATTGTTTTGGGCAGCATCAGGCTTCCCCTCGAGTCTTAACAGAGACACAATTGGAAGCAGAGTGGATTTCCTTTGGATCCTCTCATTCTTCAAATACAAAGCTTGAAGCATTTCAGTTTTGGGCTTCTATCCCATTCATCTCCTTGTTCTTCTTAAGAGTTTCCTGAAACTTCCTGTCTCCTGTAGTACTAAATCAAGCAAACTGCAATGTACTGATTAGCTTGTTACTTTGTCCCTACATTTTATTAAGAGCGTACTGACTAGATACTTGTCAAGAGATCATTTTCGTGGTTGGTGGACTTTGTGTTTCTGGAACTGCATCATCTTAAGGAGTTTTTCTGCAAATACCAGGTGACAACTTTGATGAGGAGCTATGGAAGGCTCTCCCTGACCTCTCTTATACCACAGAATCATTGTTTATAATGATGTGTTTATGTGAAGCTGAGGAAAATTCTGGACTTTTGATACAGTCTGCAAATGACTGTACTGTTGTACCAAGTACTTATACTAGACAAAAGGAAAATAACAATATGCAGGAAATCTAAATGCAGTGAATTCTTAAGAACTAAGAATACTTAGTGTAGGAAATGAAAGAATTATTAGTTTCACGTGAATATGCACTCTACTTCTGATCACTGTGTGGACCGATTGTTCGTATGAGCTTCTCTGGCTGAAGTACATTAATTCCTGTTGTCACTACCACACTTCTAATTAAAATAGAATTGGCAGTTTTATTTCAGGCAACTTCTTGCTTTTCTATCACAAGTGGGATTATACAGGCTTATGTGAGCAAAAGGAGAAAATACTGTCCCTCCTTACAGTCCCTCCTTTTCCCTCTGAAAACTGTTAGAAGGGAATAACTGACCCAGCCTCCTCCTGCTTTTGTTCATAGTTGGAAGTTTTTGTGAGCAGCAGCCAGGCAAGGGTATGAGAATGGACTGAAGTAAACAGGGGTGAGGTGTAGCTTTGAAGTATTTCATTTGTTTTCTATTGTTATCATTATTTGTAACACTATTTTATCATAGATCATAAGCATTTTCGAACAGCAATTAGTTCTCATTTGTTTTCTGAAAAATAAACGTAAATAAAATTTTAATCTATTTTAGTGCATTTGATTCACTGTTAATAGGTGCCTTATTTTTTAAATCAACAGCATACTCAACAGAATATGACATTATATCTGTCATGAATAAAAAACGTTTAAATAAGTGGAATCTGTGTAAACTAAGCACAAGATAGATTCCACAAAAATAACAAGGCCCATTTCTCCATCCCAACCAAGGCTTATGAATATGAGCCTTTAGGGAGTATGAAAACTGCTTGAAACCAGCAGTTCTCTTGATATTGGCTTATATGTTTGCCTGCAATTATCACTCTGCAGGTCTGGCAATTTGCTTCTTGTGTTTGAAAATGAGAATAATAATCTGTAACTAAACAGAGAAACACAACAGAAATGTGTAGATTTAAAAAGAGATCAGGTTGTAGGTTCCAGATGATTTTTTTTTCCCTTGTGCAGTTTTTTTTCCTTTTCATCTTTTCTTGTTCCTGATGTGTGATTGGAGGTCCGTACAAAAAAATAAAGGTCTAGGTGACTTAGAGCCTGACTTGCGTTTGAAAACCAGAAGGTCCTGTACTCCTAAATCAGTCACATGTGCTTGGGAATCCCACTGAAGTCCCTAAACAATCATCTAACTACACTACAAATTAAATGTGACCCTAGTTCCAAAGATAAATTTCATTGTATAAATTAATTCTACAGTCTTGTTTTGTCTGTAGCTAAGCTAGGCAGAACGCTAGAATGGCATCAAGAGGAGCAAGTGATGCTGGTTTTTATTTAATAGATTTATGCCATTTCTATCCCTATAGCAACAGTGCAGCCCTCATTCATATTAATTAGCTCTTAATTCAGAAGCTTTATGGCAATTTGAATGATAGCACATAAAACATAATTATTTTGTTATTACCTTTGTCGGTTATTTGTGAATTTCTCTAAAGGGCAGCTTAGTTTTTGATTTGATGCATCATGGAGATAAAGAAGCTTTATATGAACATAAATTTACAATCTTGTTATTTAGGAGGGTGGGGTTTATTTGGTGCTTTTTTTTTTTTTTTTTTTTTTGACTTTTTCTCTTGGGAAGGAAAAACTGTTATGAAAGCAGAAAAATAAGAATATTCTTACCGTCTTGTTTCTTTATGAATAACCTGTTTTCAATTTCTGTCTCAGTTTTACCAGACTCTGTAATTGCTGCGTTAGGTGCATGGAAAGAATCTAAGAACAAAAAAAAAAAAAAAAAAAAGCTGTAGGTATTCAGTGTTGTGGTGATACTATGCAGAGAACAAGTAATACAGCATCTACCAAATCCTTCCATTTGATTTCTACATATAGAAAAGTCAAAGGGCAAATTTCCTACTGGAATATGTCGAATCTATTAATGTTTATGATGGAAACCAGGCAGGCAGGCCACTTGGTTACTTTCCAGATGTTTACAGTGGGCAAACTGCCCAGGCCAGCTAGCTATTAACAGAGTGCTTTGATTCTGGATTGGAAGACTCCACAGATTTCACATCCTGAATGCCTTGACATTCAGTCTTGTGTCTGTGTTTTATTCCAGTCTGATAACTGACATTCTTACTGTTCACTAGAAGTGGACTGAATAACTGATAAAGTCTACTAATATAAAACTCTACATTTGTATATTAAATTTCATATTATGAAATCCCTATAGCTGTGTATGTCATAGAAAGTGGAAGGCCTTCACTTTGCGTGTGTACATCTATACACACAGTGCGTATCTATACGCATATATATTTATATATACTCTCTGTATATACATATATATTTTTATATAGATATTATGCTAAATAAACAGCTTTATGTATTTAATATATAATTTGCCAAAACTGGAAATTCCCCTTACTGGAGAGATCACCGAATTGACTGCTTAATGAAACACAATAAACACAAAGTGAAATTGCCACTACAATTGTTGCAATAACAGTGAGGAATAAGAGTGCAGCTGATTTGAATATATATTTAGAAGTATTCAATAAATAATGAGTAAAAAATAAAAATGTTAGAAGAATGAATGTTAAAAATGAAAATTGATGTAAGAACTTAAAATTGAATTCAACACCCTTAACAGAGTGGGAAGACATTTAAAAGCACTGAAGATTTATGACATGGCTCTCAATGCTGTATAGTTGTAAATTTATCGTAGATGTACGTTTGAATGCTTGCTGATTCCGAGTTACCTTCCTTTTGGATTTTGATCATAAATGTGAACGGTTAAGAATCATGGATCTGTAATAAAGACAGAAAATGATACAGCCAGGGCTTTAATCAATGTCTGGAGAATCTTGGAATGTCAGTCACTCCTAATCCTAAATTGCAATACTAATGCTAAAACCTTGGAAAATACGTAAAAGCAGAACTTGTTGCAACAGTGAGAGTGCACTCGTATAAAATTCGGAGGCTGGCCTATTTAGTGGCTTCTTCCAAAGTTTTAGGCTTTAGTTATTCTTTATTTTGAAATGTGAGAAAATATACAAAGCTTAAAACTGAATAACTGTATTGTGTGCAGAAAAAACAAAATCACCTACCAGAGCTATCAGTCCCAGCCCACAGCCAACATTAATTTTTTGTTTGTTTGTTTCTAAAGGCAAATGATGAATTTTAGTCAGATTCTGATTTTGGTTCTCTCAGATCAACTTTTTCCAGATAATAACTGCTGTTCTAGATCCAAGCAAGGCACTGTGCAGCTTTCAATAAATCATTTGGCCTCTCTGGAAGTCAATTAATTGTCTTTAATACTAAAAAAATATTGCCATTCTCACAGCACCTTTCAAGAGAATATCCGGGGGTCATAACTCAGGACTGTAGGCTGCCTCACAAGGCAGTATGGTGTACACAACAATAATACTTTGTTTATTAGTAAATAGGACAGAGAAAGACTGTTTTGAAGTGAAATGTATCTGTTCTTGACTTTTACAATGCTCCAAATTGCCTATATTCCTAAAAATTTGACTAGTATTTTCAAGATCAACATAGAATTACCCTGTTTTCTTTACTGAGTATTACAGAAGTTACCACAATATACTAGAGTAACTTCTCTCTCTCTCAGGTCACTATTTTCTCCTCCTTTCTGACATTCAGCCACTGGTTTATTGGTTCTCTGCCATGGCATGAGAGAGCTAGGGGAGTCATCTTTCAACCCTTTCCGGGGTAGATATTTTGTCATAAGTAGTGCTGTTTACCTTGTGATATACAACTTGACAGTATTCAGCTTTTACTGAATTATGTCTTTAAGCAAATGAGGCATTAAAATAGACAATATCTCTTTTATTTAAAATGTTTGCTTGATTGCTTGATTAGAATTCTGGTTAAATGCAACTACCTCAGATAATCTATCCTTACAAAAGCTCTGTCAAAAAAAAAAAAAAAAAAAAAAAAGATTCTTGACATGATTAACATCTCTGGAGGTAATTCCATGTAATTGAGTCTTAAACCTTTTCTAATCTATATGTAGCCACTGAACAGAAGCAGTGAAATTTGAAAAGCTGTACTGAGCTAGGACTCAGGAGACCTAAGCTAAAAAATTCACGCGTTCTCTTACTTCTTTATGCTGTGCAATAGGACTGATGTAATAGGAAGTAACTCAACAAACCCTTTTAGAAGCTGATCCTACAGTAGTACTGCCAGAGAACTGGCAGTGTTGCAACACTGATGGCAGTTCAAAACTGAGATAATAAATGAGGTTAAAATTAAATTTAGACCACAAATTTTCTAGGCTTGAGGTTGTTAGCTGACTGTTCCTGGTCTGTGGTCTGCTGTTGTCTGGCTCTATAACACTGAGTTAATTCCTTCAAAAATACGGTTTAGTATTTCCACTGTATGTCTTGACTTTTTAATTTGCATTCGCTGTCAGACTCCAACTCATTCTCATTGTGCATGTGCTCTGTACTATGCCTGACCCATGTTTTCAGGTGAAATGATAGATTATCACTTTACAGGATGTAAATGAGATTTCTATAGCTATTGTGTTTCAAGACCAAATGACAGCGTGGAGGCTAAATATACTTTGATGCCAAAGCACTTAAATCGCAGCTATTATCAATTTTACAAATTGCTTCCCTGTTCTGTGGCAGCAGTGGCATGGCTCAGGACAAGTCAGGGAGATTACCCTAGTGCTGTAGTCATGTTGTAGCCACCCTCTGTATAGCTCCAGTGCAGGGCTGGGGGACACTCTCCCCTTGTCTCCTGGGGATCTCTGGATGTTGCAGAGAGGGGCTCAAACCCTGTTGCAGGGTCATGGGGTCGCACTGTATCTCATGCTCCTTTATCTGTGTTTCCCCAGCATCTCCATCCCCTGGAGTCTCCTCCAAAATGTAGTTTTTCTTCTGGAGAGGACTCTAGGAAACGTCCAGAGTTTTCTAGGAACTTCCCCAGCATGTTTTTTCCTATGAATTCTTTTCTAGGTATTTTGCAGTCTAGATTGTTTTCTTCATGCAAAAGCATAAGGAACTGAAAACAGTTTGTGTAGTTATATTTACTAAATTATGGGTGGCTGGATGGAAAGAAACAAGCTAAAGAAAATAGGTTGTGAAATACAGTAGCTTGTAGTAGCAATTTAGCTTACAGAACTTTCACCTGCATTAGCTATAAAATACGTCTGCCAAATACATGCTGCTTGGAGCCAAGTTTCAGTATCAGACTGATTAAATTAACACCTCTGCACAACAGTACCGTATGATGCCAGACTTTGTAACAGTGCAAGTTGATTTATGGTTGACTCAATTTTAATGATCAAATCCAGGATCATTGTTCTTGAGTAAGTTTAATGTCTGCCATGGCAGAGACACCTACGGCCATTTAATTCTGCTGGCTGTAAATTAATTAAATAGGTTGTGTATAAATAAAATAACATTATTTATATCTTGTCTACTTTTTATCTTGTTCCTAGCCTATAGATATATTTTAGGACATATTTAGGAAGAAGTAATTGCACCATATTTCATCATCCTTTGTCTTGTGCCCATAGAGATTTTCTGGATTTATAGACAGAGGCATAAACTTTGTCAAGTAATAGTCTATCTGTGAAAGCCAACTACCATTCAGTTCAATATTTAGTTGAAATAATTCCTGCTGCAAAGGCTACTTTGCATTTCCAGAGCATTTTTTTTCCACTAAAGAACATACCAGTGCTTTATAAATGCTGGCTTTGAGAATCCTCATAGCAAACACTCAGTAAGGGGTAGGACTTCAGCCATGAAGTAAGCTTGGATTTGTTGACATAGCTGTGTACATACAGATTAGCGACTATACCTTTCTATATAGTTTCTTGGATCACCTCATTCCCAGTTCAGTTGTTGAGTGCTTAATAGAAAATCCTGCCTCTGCTGTTTTTTTTTTATCATGTTGGTACGTATTGTCTCCATTTGAAAAGATGACAGCAACAAGCAAGGTTTTTCAGTATTAGCAGTCAGTGGCAGTCAACTAAAAATAATCACCATTGTATATTCCCCTAAAATATGTATTTTTAAAATCAAATCAAGCTATATTTCTTGAAAATAGACTTTAAAGCAGGAGTCCTTTAAAAATACAACAGTTCAGACTCGTTGGAGATTTCATGAGTTCTGTAATAACGCAGCTGTTTTCCTCAGGGTGTTCTCACAAATTCATAAAAAAAATGTACTTGTTATGAGCATTCTGGAACCCCAAGGAAAGCAGCTGTGTTTTTGACAAACTGGGCCACATTTTCAACACCTCTAGCAAAAGAGACATTTACAGAGGAATTCTATGCATTATATATCACAAGCAACATTTGGGTTTTTTTTAAACAGTAACAACATATAGTGCTCTTAGCAGAAATTTACACAGCAGAGCAGACAAACTGAATATTGAATTGAGCCACGATATGAAATTAAAAACCTGACCTCCAGCAGAAGACTTGCCCAAAAGTTAAAACATGCCACCTAGTCTGAACTTAAAGACTACTGGGGAAATCAATGTTCAGTGTGAACTTTTGTCTGTTAAATTCTGAGAGTTTTTTATCCTTTTGTTTGCTTTTAATTCATTCCTGGTACAAAAACATAAAGAATGATTGACATTAGTAGAGGATCTTGCTGAATCATGCTTTCTAGAATATTACTGAAATATATAGTCTGGACAAAACAGAAACTTTATTGCTTCCTGTGTAACCCAAGGGATTATTTTTTTCTCCATTAGTCTCCATTAGTCCACTAGTGGTTCTAGGCCCAAACTGCATTACTTTTTGCAGTTTTCAGTTTTATCCCAATTCATTGATGTTTTATTCTGTTCATATTTACACTCCGTTATCACTTTTTCTACATCTGCTCAACTGTATTCTATTTCTTGTAATATTAGCATACGAGTAACATAAATATTGTCATTTCTTATTGAAATTTCTGTACGTCTAGATATTGCTATGTTTCCAAATCAGCAGTGGCTAATCCATTTTCTCTTTTTATGTCATTCTTTTAATTCCTCTTTCTTTGATCTGAGTCCCTCAGGACATAATTTCTCCTTGTCCTTTTCTTTGATCTTTATCTCTTTATCTCGTTCTTTTATTGTATTCAGCTTTCTTAGTTGCATCTCCTTTTTGTTCTCATTCACCTTAAGATTTCCACTCCATTGCAGTGCTTCATCCATCAGCTTTCTGCACAAGCTTTTTTACTTTTTTACTTTTTTATTTTTTAGCCTTTCAGGACAGTACTTATCTGGTGGCTCTTTTGATCCCAATTTATTGGCTGTTCATTGTCATGTCATAGTTTATTTTTCTTTTTCCAGAGATATCTTAGTTTTCCATGCAACTTAATTTTATTCTGATGTCTGGCTCTTCTACTTTGTCATTTTTGGTTACTTTTAGCCTCAGTTGTCATAGTGCCAGAACAAGCTTAGGTTCCATGCTAACTGAAGTCAGAAACGTGAATAATAATCTGTTCACCTAAAGTGAACAACAATCTGTTTATTCTCCTCAGATGATAAATAACTTGTCTTCATGTACATGTGTTCAAAGCACATGACCATTAGCAGCAGATCATTCCCTCTGTAGGAATTTGGTTGATTTCACCCATTTTCATTGCAAGAAAAATTTGCAAAGTTTTTGAACTTTATAGAATAATTCTTAAAATTTAGTTTCCATTCTTGCTTATTAATCACCTGGATTCCTGAATGTAAAAATATATTCTAATTGAAAATGAAGACTTTTGTAACTTTAAAGATTAAGAATAAAGAAGTAAGAGTAAGAAGAGTAAGATGAGTGATGTGCTGAGAGTGAGAATTACTAGTCATGCTTCAGTGAGAAATAACTAGAAGAAAGAGTAAGAAGTCTGCCTCTTCCAGTTCAAAGCACAGGTGAATACTGGCGTACTGGCATTGTCGCACCTTCATCCTCCTACATTATAAAGTTTAGAAGACTTTATAGGACAGTTAAAAACAAAAACAAAACAAACAAACAAAAAAAAGAGAGAGCCTCCTAAGACACTAACAAAATCTGAAATATGTTTTGTAACTCCATTTTTCATTTCTATTTAAGGATGGATGTCTGTCTACCCATATCACACCAGCAGGTAATTTAAATATAAAGGCTCATGTTTATAGCAGGTCAAAACTTGTATCTCTCTGTTTAAGTCAGTAAATTTACAATGATGTGAAATATCCTAAAATTTGGTCTTGGAAATAAGGTTGTAGCTTTTGACTAAGTTCTACTGAAGAACAATTAAAATTATGCTTTTCCTTAACCAGCCTCTATTGGTTTAGCAGGAATAATTTTAGAGAAAGAAGAGAACGTTTTCCTTAAATTTTCCATTTGTTTTAAATGCAGTCACATGCTCTTATATGGTATATCCCTGTGTAAAGAAAAATAAGAAAACTAGGGTTTAAGAGGACAAATCTCACTGATTTATATCCCCTTGTATTTCATCAAGGTCTTTCAAAGGAAAAGACTGGGAAAATTAAACCTTTAGGGTCAGATATAGTAAATTAGTGAGCTATATGAATAGCTTAATGCAAAGCAAAGAATAGTCAGTGGAGATATTTCCATTAACTTCAGAAGGACTAGGATTAGACTTGAAATGCATTAAAGACAATATAGACAAAAATGTTTGCAAGTAAAAATCAATGCAGACTTGTTAAGTGTTGTGAATGTGCTTGCAGTTTCCTCCCATTAGTCTTAACAGCAGTTAGTCCTCAAAATCTGTCTCTCTGATTTACTTAATAATTTATGATCAGGGTTTACAACTCCTCAGCTACAGTTAATGATGTTTTGGTATTCTAATATTGGTCTAGTTCTGGAATCTCTCCTCTAGGTAGAGAGGATAGCAAATGGAAAGATAGTATATGTTTAAGTAAGACTGGAAAAAAAGAAACAAGCTTCGGAATGCCTACCATTCTCTTCAACTCACCTCCTGTCACTGTCAAATAGGAAACAGCCTTGAGGAAGCAGTGTAGACTGAGAATACTTGACACCAAAGAGCAAATGATAAAAGTCCTTTTAAAAGGAATAGATTGTCACACTTACATTGTCCAGGGAACAATTATAGATATTCTCTTAGTAGTTTAAAGCATCTTTTCATTCAAAACTATTCTGTTTTCAATGGGAAATGGGACGTTGGGCAACCCGATCTAGTACTTGATCTAGAGTTTGGCAACCCTGCCTGTGGCAGAGCAGGTGGAACTTGAGCCCTTGACTTCCCTTCTGACTCAAGCTATTCTATGATAAACAGTGTCTTAATATGGATAAAATATAGTGCTCTGATGCTTATGGTTAGATAGATGTATCTTTTATTACATTATTCCAGTAGACTTTACAATACTAAAGATTGATGCAAGAAAATTCGTAGACAACCTATAGCACATTTCTCTTATAAATGAAATATCCGACCATTTATGAGTGAGAGAGTGAAAGGGAGAATGAACATTAATTTTTGTTCACATTACCTGTTGAACATTGAGTCAATCCTGTGAACTGACTTGGTTAGTGTAAGAAAAAGTAGGAGATGACCATTAAATCAAGAATAATTCATATTGTGTCAATTTAGGAAGGTAGAATCAAGTTTCCTAAATTTTACAGACATCATCCATCTTTAACAGGGATTTTCAAACATGTTTCAGTGTTGGGCACATTGTGGCGTGACTTACAAGTATTGTTTATAATCACAGATACTTAGTTGTACTGTTTCTATAAAGAGTATGATTTTCTGAAGCAAACATATCAAAATGTAAAGCATGTTGATTTATGACCCTAGGAACTTCTTGCAGACTAGGAAATCAATCAGGAAAAACCTGAGAGACTGCGGATCTTGTTGGTAGAGATCAGAGTTTTACAGACAGTATCTGCACTTAAATGTCGAACAAGAAGAGTGTAGTGATCTGTTGCATTGTTAGCCCCCATTTAGCCTCTGTCAAGGCTGTGTGCTGTGGTTCCTGCCTGTGGGATGACAGCAGTGTGTGCACAGCTCACTTCCCCAGGCTCTGTTTAGCAGAAGCTCCTCCAGAGCTGTATGAATCAACCTCAAAACTAGGAAGCAGTTCTGGTTTTTGTCACATTAATGTAGTTGTAATGAACCAAAGCAGACTGCAAAGGAGACTGCAACTGCTAGATAACAATATAGTTTTGGTTGGGAAGTTAGGTAATGGATCAGGCTTGAGTGGCTGCCCAGATGTATACTGGTCTGGTGGCTATCCAACAAACAAACTCACAGCAAGCCATGAATTTCCCAAAATCTGACATTCTGGTCAGGGACAATCACATGGGACCCAGGAATATTAAATGGGAATCTCTGTAATCACAAAATAAATACAAAAATACATGTCTGCTGTGCTGGCAGAATTCAGTGGAAATTCTGCACAAAGCTTGTGGAATTGTGTTCATCAGAACAGGCTTGCTGAGGTAGTTGAGTTGCTCATGTGCCCATGTGTCTTCTGCTGCCTTTGAGGAATCTATGCTAATGTGAAGAGTTGACACTGATATATATACACGTGTGTGTATATATACAGCATGATATTTGGCACTGGGCACGCCATATATTAGAGGAAAAAAATATTCTTTTATCTATGTAGACTAAAGCATTTTAGTCTTGAGGCTTAGAGATATTTAACCCACACGCAGTCCTATACTTCTTTGGAGTTACAGCCTTATTAGTGAGGAACATTCAATTTTAAAACAACAAAAATAAACAACAAAAAAGAAAACCACCCTTACTAATCTACCATGCCTGTACATGTGACATAACTGGGAAGAAGTAAGAAAAATAAAATAGCAATTGTAGTAGGGAGAAGAATTCACATTTTCTGTTTCAGCAGTGTGAATGGGCGTATGGACAAGATGTCCCATAAACATGGCATTATTCATGTGAGACATCAGTTGTGTCTCATTTTACATGAAAATTTTAGATACACTCTTCTGGAAGGTAGTTGTACATATCATCTTACTGTACATCTACTTACTGTCCTAATAAACATATTGCTTCCGTAATAAAAGTGAAAACCCTAGTCCTTCCATGTTATCAAACCCTGCATAGTATCACAGCTGTATTTTTTTTTTTTAGATACATAACACAGGGTATGTGTATCAATGTATGCATACATGTTTTTATGAGGGATGATTGTGGAATAGCTAATTTTATTCCAGTAGTATTTTTTAAAAACTACAAAATTACCTTGAAAGTAATTTTTTTGTTCCTCTGAAATCTGTAATGCTGAAACTTCAAGGACAGTATAAATAATTAAAAACAAATTCCAGCAATCAGATTTAGGATTATATTCACAACTTTCATAACAATTAAATATGCAAACTTATCATGTTTTGTTTATGGAATAAATTTTTAATATATATTAAATACAGTCTGTTTCATCTGAGTATATACATACCATTTCAAAACATTAATTTCCACTTTTTTTTGTACCAATATCTTTCATTATTTAATCAACCAATTTTTGCTTGCAAAGGAACTGAAGACAGACAAGCAATTTAAGACTTACAGAACTGTAAATATGGGGCTGCAGGTTGTTTTTCAGACTTAAGAGAGATTTTTTTTTCACTTACGTATTTATCAGTAAATGGGTTTGATAAAAATCAGTTTTGTAAGGTTCTCCTGGATAAATTGATAGTATAAGCTGAAAGTCTGTAGTCAACAAACTTGTGTTATAACCAGCTATGACTTAAATAATGAACGTTTTCCATTTAAACAGTTATTTTAATTAGACAATTGTTTCCTCCTTCAAATAAACCAGTTACCAGATTCTATAAAGAATACTTTATAGATTTTCATGTCTATGGAATCATATATGTATAGTATTTTATCATCAGAAAACCATTTAGTTTGCATTCTGTAGTTTTGCCGAGAGTCCTACAATAAAGCTATGACTGTGACTATCTTAATTCCAGTTCTATCTTGTAAAAGTTTGGCCACTTCCACAGGTGCCCATCCTTATGAAAGTATAACTGGGAAACTGCATAGCATAGATATTAAATATCTCATTCTGTTTTAGAAATGGAAAATTCAGGCCCAGTGTTCCATCATCTTTTAGACTATCCACTGTGGGAGTGTCTGCAAGATAGCATCTGACAATTAATTTAGCCACCTTTAGAAAATGAACTGGTGACTTTCAAATGGTTTACAATGAGCAGGAACAGCAATGGGAAGTCATCATACTTTTGACAATCTAAGACATAAGGTTAAGTACTGAATGAGTGAGATTAATCTATTTTTTCTGCCCTACAAGTAGTTTCTCCTCAACTGTGGGTGAGCTTTAACTAGGTTGCACTTTGCCACTTGCAGTGCTTGTATCTGCAACTTTGACATATTTCGGTACTAATAAATATGATGTTCTTCTCTTCTTCCTCAAGTGAGCAACTGAAAATGAGTTTTAGGTGCTTTAACTTGTGATGTGTCCTTTCTAATATCATATCTGTCTGATAAATGTGTAGGAATTGATGTAGCATACTATTTGCCATTCCAGTATGCACGACATGCTTTAACGCTTAAACCACTTAGGTTCATATCATATATCATGTTTGTTCCCTTCAGCTACATATTTAAATGCTTATTGGCTGATTATTTCCTTTTTTTCATAAAATGTTTCTTCTATGTTAAATTCAAAAGATTACCAGTAGAATAGCTTTTCACTGGACTCCAAAAAAAAAAACTGAGGACACTTTCCAAAGGTGGTCATGTAGGTGCTCCTTCCCAAAGGAGCAAATGTAGGGTGTGGAAACTGGAGTGGCCTCTGTGGTTATCATCCTCAGAAAATGGAAAATCTGCTTGTGAACTCTGGGAAGTCTAGCAGTTTCATAACACTCTTTCTGTACTTCACTTTCTGACCAGATACTGCATCACACGTTTTAACAACTTATCTGATACCTGTAACAGATTTTCTAGGAAGTATCATGAATCCTTGGTTCATTTAAGTGTCAGAAAGAGGATTACAAAGATGATGAGTTTTGGAGCTGTTACTGGTAGTTAAAATGTGTAATACTACCAATACTTGTCAGAGTGTGGAAGGAGAAAGAGAAAAATGGACTTCTATTTATAGTAATGCATTCATTTTTAAGCCTAAACATGAAAGTATTGTTTAAAAAAAAAAAAAAAATGCAAACTCTGAACCAGATGACCATCTCTTACTATTCAGACTTGGATAATTTGTTACAGTCTTCCACTTTTGTATTTGTTACAATTACTCAGAACTGTTTTGTTAGATTTGTGCGGTTTGTTTTGTTTTTGTTTTGTTTTTCTGGTGAAACACATCAAAATAACAGCATAGAGCTCAAAAAAACTGTGCAAGAGTAAGCAGATTTTCATGTTCCTTGCATAAAATGTTAAAATACTCATTTTTTTAATATATATTGTCTATGCTTCTTTAATTGAACATGATTCTTTAAGAAGAGAAACAATTAAGACATTAAGTGAGGAGTATGAGACAGAGTCCCGTTAGCATTTCAAGAAGGGAACAGACACGAAATGACAAAGAATTGAATCAATTTTAGCTTTCTATGAGAGCAATGAGATTCCTGATCTATGTATAAATCTATCAAATAATACAAGAGCACATAATAAACCTTGCAAAAGCAGTGATGCATCTGCTGTTATCCAGACTTTCCAATCTGCAGATCAGTAGCAAGTGACTACAAGAGAATGTTTCCCTTCAAATTTATTTCACTGTTTGATATGTAAGTCTTCTGTTCTCAAGTATAATAAGTGTATTCTTTGATTTCATTTATTACTCTTCAATTTTATCTGACAGAAAAGTGATATAACTTAAGAGAATCTAAAAAAGTTATCCCATTTTTTTGTCATTAATGTACTTAATTCAAATTATTCAGGAGATAAGGTATCATCACGTAAGTCCCTTGACTTTGAGATTAATTCATGCACAGTGAACATTCTGGCCCACTGGAGCAAATCTGAAGCAAATAATGCTTTTGTAATTATCCAGGTCTCACCAGAGAGATCTCCTTCTACATGGTAGGTAGTGAAGTCTGACATCTTGGCTACCAAAGTGATTTATTAAGCAGGTGAATTTGTGTGGCTGATGAAGCTCCAGAATATTTAGAATAGTGGATGGATTTCCAAAAACCAGTGTTCTGAAGCATGATATTAACTTAAATGAATGTTAAAGTATGCACTTTAAAATAGTGGCTTTTTTTCCTTAAGATAGGAATTACTTTGCCTGGGAAAAAAGTGGAATTTGTGATGGTTGAGGTGGTGTTCTTGAGTACATACATATATATATATATATGCCTTCTCTGTGTGCAAATTTTATTTCTTAGCTTCCTTTAAAAATTAAAGGAAAAGTGTTGGTGGGGTATGATCCAGTTCAGAGAGCCAGAACTACTGATTCTTAGAGGCTATTTCATTTGCAGAATATTTAATCCTCATCTTTGTCATTTCGTGTCCAACCATGGTCAGGTTTTCTACCTGCTGGTGTAAATTTAGCTCAGCAGTGTCCGAGAGCCCTACGTGAAATACATCTCTGGGCTTTTCTCCTCTGAATAAAGTATTTGAGGTTGAAAACTGAACAGTCAGGACAAGGTTATCTATCGCATGAGAGACCATAATTCTTCTTCACTGCTTCTTCTATGAATTATTTCTCAAATTTGAGCACAAGTTACTGAGACCAGATTGCAAAAACAAAGTGGGAATTATAGTGGTTACTCTGCATCTTGGAAAACAGACACCATCCTTATATCTAGGACCATGTTTGGAAGTTTCAGAGAGGACAGTCTTAAGCTGACTTTAAAGCATCAAGTATGGATCAAATGTATCAAGATAAAATAAGATGCATCTGAAAGCTCCAAAAAGAGGCTGGAAAAGATTTGTAGTGGGAACAATTGTAGGAATGCTAGATCACTCCTCCCCATCAGCCTTGCAAGCTTTGTTGGGCTTGGCATCTTTCTTTACTCCTGCCAGTTTACTTCCAGAGCAGGGCAAGGAACTACCAGCCTTTGGTCCTAGCATACTAGATGCTTTTGTCTCACATTCTGGGATATTGTCATTTCCCCTGAGACTTTCATGAGCTTTTTATGTGCTAGAGTAACAAATGCAAGCATTTGAAGACATATTTCACTGAATTCTGCAACCTCAGCAGTTTCTGTCCCTGTTGTTAACTTTATGTCTTCTAGTAGCTTGACCTTTAAGCATAGGTAACTGCCAGCAAGAAATAATACATTAATAAAAGAGTAATTATGCAACATAGTATATCTATTTGTAGAAGTGCATGTATGCACACGCACACATGCATACACACACACATACCCTCATAGAAGAATTACAGATAATCCTGAAAGAGCTTAATATTCATTTTAGAATCCATTACAGTAACTGAGAGCAAAAGGGATATTTGCATTTCACAATGAACAATTTCTCTTTCTTTCTGGCAGAACTGGCTTCTCCCTCCTGCAAACAGCTTTTCCTTTGCTGTAAAATCTTCATTTAATGGCTACATTCATTATGCCGCTACATCTAAATATGAGTTTCTTGCTTCTCTTATTTTTTTGCTTTACATGTGCCCAGCTTTGCTCTCAGTTCACTGATCCCTTCAGCAGCCTAAACAGTTTCACAGTATGCAGGAGGTCACAAATACAGATGTAGCAAAGCAGTTCAGCAATGGTATTCTGCCTTCTCAAACCTCTTGCCCCCTTCATCATTGCTGTATGTGGAGAAAAATATTTTGACAGGAGTTTATGTGTATGATTTATATACAGTAACAACAGAAAAACAAATAGGACTTAAAGAAGTAGCTGTATGGAATACTAATGTATCTTTTCCATAAATAATTTCTCTTACACCTTAAAGAAAATATCCAGGTGAAATATGGAGAGCTTCCCAAGGACAGAGTCTTTTAATTCTTCTGTAAGCAAATATGCAATAAAGGATTTGGGCCTTACTGTGTAGTTTATGGCACAAAAGATGAAATCCTATACAGGTAGAACATGGTTATTTGTGCTCCCTGTTGCATGACAGAAGTTCCTTGGTTCTGACCAGACAGCCTGTGATTTCAGCTGCAGTAATCAGGTGGGATAAAATACAAGGCTCAACCCCACCTCATATATGTTTTTAAAAATCTGTTTAAGCTATAAAAAGATTTATTTCAAATTTGAGCTATTTAGAAAAATACTGAATATTCACAATGTTTTTGTTTTAGTAACTTGGACCTTGGTCTTGACGCTGTTCTTCCTCAGCAAGATAGTCGTAGTGATCCCAAAAATAAATCCAAAGCACATTTAAAATTTGCATTAGCCTTAATAGAATTATGTCAATTTGCATCAAGTTAAAAGCTGTACCAGGAACTTCAGCTGAATAGCAGCTTGGCTGCTATACTGACCAGGATTCTGTCAGATAAAAATAACCACATTGTGATCCAAAATTTAATCTTGGCCATTAACCAATGTCCATTCCCCTTAGGGCTCACTGAAAGCTGACTGCAGCCAGCAGGAGCATCCATGTTTCCTGTGCTGGGTTTTTGATGAGGCTGTCAGATCTAGGAGACTTGTACAGTGACAAAACCATTCTGTTGAATCTATCTAGAATTCTAGTTTTGTTGTAACGGCAGTTGGTTTGTTGTTTTTTGGGTTTTATTTTTTTGCAAAAGCACTTGTAAGCAGTGCTTGAATTAACAGAGGAAACTTGCAGGAATATGTAAGCATAACTAAATTGGAGCAATTTTTGAAGCATTACATAAATAAGATGAAAATACAAATGAATTATTCCAAAATTTTCATGAAACAACATGAAGTATGTATTAATAATTGTCTAAGAATGTGTGTGCACTCCCTAAACAAGATGCTATTTTATATCTATTAGATGCAAAGCTAGGTGTATAACCTACAGCCCTAGTTATGGCTTGACTCTACTGTACTAGGTCTCAAGAAAGCTAAGAGGAATGGCCAAAATATACATAAAAAAGATGTGATTCTCCAGTAGATCAAGAACAGGAAATGATTTTGTTGTTAAGTGCAAGATTTTGCATTCTGTGTTTGAACTAATATTGGTCAAAGAGAATTGAATCAAAAACCATCATCAAGGCATTTTTATACCTTAGCTGCACTTACACCAGCTGATAGCATATTTCTTGCTAGAGATCTAAGATGTAGTAAATAAGGTGTGGTTGGCTGATGTCTAAACAATCTCCTTCCATCAACTTTGTGCTGGTTTTGATATTCTGTGCTGCTTTGACCCTGTTGTATTCCATATTCATAGGCAGTGAGGACATTCAGGTATCTCAAGACAGTCAATGTTTGATGGCAGTTTTACTAATGATCTCCTTTCAGTTTTTCACTGAACTCCCTTGATAGAATAAAACAAAGTCTGCTCTGTGTAGGATAAAATATCTATTTAATAGCTCACTTTATACCTGAGGTGTTGATTCATAAACAGAAGTTAGAACTACTCTAAGTAAATGCTACTATACATGAGTTCTTATACCTTTTTAGCTATTTTGCTCTATCTTAACCTGCAAAAATTAAGAGTTTATTTTAATTATTATTATTAATAATTGAATGATTTCTCATTAAGAGATGGAAGCTGATGATAAGATTGAACTCTTGCAGTCTTTTCACTAAAATAAGATACAGAAGATTGTAATTACTTGTCGTAACAAAGTAAAAGCAGTGAGCTAATGATTTCTCAATATCAAGCATGTTCTTTCATGCTGAACAAAATTAGGACCACTGCCACATTTGGCAAAACCTCTTTAAAATGAAAAGGAATTAGCAATTAGACCAAACTTCAGAATTTAGCTCCAGGTTCGTAAAAGATATACAAGCTGTTTTTGCAATAGAAGGAGTTTTTGCTGGAGAAATCCTTGCTCATAGAAAGAGGAGTTGTTAAGCCTTCCTTCTCATAAACATTATTCCCTAGCCTTATTTAAATTCATAGAGTTTTTGACTATGTGTCCTGGCACGTGGCTGGCTCAGTATTTTGCATGAAGGTAAATGAAACGAAAAGATGTTAGTGTGTCAAGCAGTTCACAGATAAGACTGTTCTACAGAAGGAAGATTCTCTGCTTGGGTTGATTCTGGAAAAGGAAAATTTTGAACTAGTAATCCTAGTCATGTTGTTTTGGCAGTGTTATCGGATAGCTA
The DNA here is from genome assembly GCF_016699485.2 of Gallus gallus. Classification (NCBI taxonomy): domain Eukaryota; kingdom Metazoa; phylum Chordata; class Aves; order Galliformes; family Phasianidae; genus Gallus; species Gallus gallus. The sequence continues at coordinate 7,041,590 of NC_052540.1, forward strand.
GAGATCAAGGGAAAAAAATCAGACAAATACTGAACTGGATTTTATGAGCAATTCTCTCATGCAAGCGAATTGAAGAAAAAAACAAGCTATTAATTATCTCAAGAAAATTAATAACTTCATTAGCCTGGTTTTATTTCAAAAGGTGAAAAAAAAAAAACAAAAAGCATGTCAGCTGTTGAATAGCAATTAGAGTGAGTATTTTCAATTATCTAACAAGTTAAATCACTTCAGATTGATAGAGTAAGGTAAGTAATTGTTTGGAGGTACAGTTACAGACAGGAAAAGATATTCTAATGCGTCTCAGAAATGGTATTTTTAAGGAAACTCCATATAATATGAGTGGCAAAATAACACAGAGCAATTCACAAATATTTTCAGGATTAATATCAATATTCTCTCTTTGCAGTTATATTTTGTTATTTGTTGTTAGGTAGGAGATGAGTGTGTGATTCATGTTTATGAAAGTGCTCTGAATGTCTAAACTTTCATAAATGTAGCTGTGAATCATCCTGGCTCAAATCCATCTTGAAAGTACATGTGTCATTTGCTGCTGTGCTGGCATTCATTTCCTGCTCCATTGCAGTACAGTGAGAAAGTAAGGCTGTGACATGCAATTTAGCTGATCATCATGAAGAACAAATATTCAAAGTAATAAAATTAGAGACTGGAAATTGTTGCCATAAAATATCAGGAAATAGCCTCATAGGTAATTATTATCTAACCTCAGAAGTTTGGTTGGCTCATCAAAAATTACAAAGTGGAAACCAAAACTGCAATATGCCTTTCCTTGCGTTAGCAATACTGCTCAAAAGGGCAGCTGTGCTTTGCAGAATAAAGGGGAGTAGCTAGGAGCAAAAGACAACAGCCTCTCACTGGTTGCCCTCTTTCTCACGTGTATAAGTCCCAAGTGAGACATTCATTTTTATTATCAGTTGAATGCATTCACAGTACAGGTAGTTCCAGTGCTTTCTGTAAGAGTCATATTAATGCAGCAGGAATGTCTGTGCTTTGTAGCCTTTGGCTGCCATGGCCAAAAGCTTCTGCCCAGCAGGAGAGATAGGAAACACTGCTCTAAACTATATATAAGAAATGATCATTAATAAACAGTGAGTAGTAAATAAGCAGTATAAAAGACCTCTTTATATGAAGATTTCAAGCATATTATAAAATTAGCTTGACACAGTAATCCTTTATGATATGGAATAATTTATACAAAAAGTTAAACAAAGAAGCCCATGCCAGTTTTCACATTTTTCATTATTATTGCTACTTGATGATGTTTTATGCTGTGTAATTGAAAGGTTCTATCATGCTTCAGATACAACCACATGAGAGTGCAGCTTGATACACAGCATTAACAGTTAGGATTTCATTGATATGAGTTCTCCTTGTGAAATCTTGTTATGTTTAAAACAAATGAAATATTATATTCTTCTCTATGGCCCCACTGATGACTCTGTTTTGCAGAAGAAATAAATATTGCATCATGTAATTCTGTACATTGAACTGTGTACTGTGGCAGATCTATAACAGTGGAAGATCTTTCACAGACTTTAAGGCTTTAGAAAGTATTCACTGTAGTGAACAAGGATGCTCTTTATTGTTACAATAGTGACAAATAGAAGCTAATCAAGTGTGTTAAATCCATCTGAGAGTTGCCTAGGTGAGAAGAGATATAATGCCAAAAAAGCAAACCCAGTGTCGCATGATTTGTAATGTGTCTGCTGGTACTAACATTTTGAGAATCTGTGCTCCTCCATAAACAACCTCTACCATTACAAGTCTAATAGAAACTTCATTTTCCTTAACCATTCGTGTTCATTCTGAAAAAATGACATAACTGCCACCACTTTGGCTTATATTGATAATGTCACTTCTTCAGAGGGAACTCATGCCTCAAAGCCTATTTCTGATGGTTTTAAACAACTGTCAGTGCCACATCAATATAGGAAGAGCCAGTGCCAAAATTCCTCTTGCAGATGCTTCCAGTGTCTCCAAACTACTTTCACTTACAGATTCTCAGATGTGGATCAGAAGCCAAGTCTCTCAGTGTTGTATCCAAGCTGCTTATTGGAAAGTATCACCTTTATTGGCAATAAAGAGTACCCGGGACACAGACATTTTTGGGAATCATCAGTTTCAGTTTTATAAAAGTGCTGTAGTTATGAACCATTGATGTAAATTGCTATCTATGATGTCTGCAAAGTGGGTATTTTCAAAAATCTATTAGTAGCAGTGGTTTTTTTTTTTAGCTGTGAGTATTATTTATTTGTATTTATTGAGAAAGCTTGCAAAGACAGCTGTTACTGGTAGAGTCTGTGATTTCCTGAGCCAGTTTCCTGACAAAGTGTGTGCTTGTGATAAAAGTAGACAACTGCCCACTTTCTCCCTAGTGTTTCTTAACTTCATTTAGGTTTTCTTGATTTAGAATTTTATTTTCTCTCACTGTAAGTTTTCAAGGCCATGCAAATTAGACAGTGGTAAGGGAGGGGGTGTCAGGGATACGTTTTCAAGATATTTTTAACAGGAGACCCAAATGCTGTATTTTGTACCCTTACTAAATGGAGCAGTTTACCGAACTTCATTTTCTGTCAGCAACTAGTGGAAGAGAACATACTATTCTGGAATATTATGACTCTTTGTTGTTGTTTTTTTGGTCTATACATTCCTAATAAATTCCATAAACACGGTGTTTCTTCTGACACCAGCTCACCTGGTATTTCATCCTCTACCAAACTTGGTCTAACAAGTACTACCCACAATTTTTAAAGGAGTTCCAAAATGAGCATGTTCACACATGAAAATTCAGCTGCTCCTCTGAATGGCCTTTATGGAGCCATAAGATACCCAAACGATGCCTGACTGATGACACTGCGGTATTTTTAATCCCTAACTGTTCTGCTAAATTTGTTCCCTCAGCATACCACAAACATCCACTGTACTTTAGCCTGCTCCTTCTTAGCTGACAGTTAGTCACTTGCACAGTACCATAATAACAAAGTAGCAAACAATTCATCATGAACTCAGGCTGTCAAAAGTGAATATTGAGTTAGGATTTTCTATTATTAATTAAGCACAGTTAGATGACAAATAGCCCATCTACAGTACGGGTGATAACAACTGGCACATAGCAATTACACACTGTGGCAATTAAATGTAATGCAGCAGAACTGTGAGGATCAGCAAGGTCACAACAGTAAGATGTAAATGACTGATCACGAATCATATCAATCAAAGCTATTTTTTTCACCTAACAATATAAAACTTCCTAACTTGTCTCCAGTGCTATGTTAGCTGCTTTGTTAATAACATTTATGTTATTAATATATACAGGTCTCCCTCAGGTCAGAAAGATAGTTGCCTACTTAGCTGAAATTCAATGAATTCAATTAAATGCTGCAGCCTTGGGCTACTGTTCTAAAATATTATTCATTCGGAGGCTTTCTTACAGCCTTGGAATTTTTCCTTAATAGCGTTGAACATCCTCAGGGTCCTTGTATGTGAGGAAGGAAGGTCTGGGGTCTGAAACAAGTCGTATTTTCAGATTCACCACCAGATGTGTTTGTTTAAGATAAGACCAGATACATCCAAATCTGACAGAGCAGAAAGGAGGATAATTACTGGCACCATAATGGAAAAGTAACATATCCTGAGCTTGATCTTGAGCTAGAGGAAAGAGAAAGCAGCCTGATATTACTTGACTTATGTACATGTTCACCAGTGTATTTGGGCCTCTACTATTAAGTGTGTTTCTGATTAACTTTTGTTTCTATACCCGAAAAACAATGAAAGCAGAAAGAATAGAAATAGCAATGACCTGTATGTTTTTTGCATCCAGGAAAGTAAATACTGATAGAAGTTTATCAGTATTAAATTTTAACGAATCTTTCGTAAGCAGCTTTTATTATTTCTAGAAATATTCCTTTCTTTTCATCTTCCTTCATGCAATCATGAATAAATCTTTACAAAAGAAAAGCACAGAAGTAACGAAAGATTTCCAAAATTGAAAAGATTCATGGTGGATCATTTTGTTTTCTTATTTAACCAAATGATGAACTTCATTGAGAAATCCTATAACTTTTGCAGTCAATAGAAAGACGCATGACAGAAACATGATACTTCAGTGCCTTGAATTCCTTCCATCCAAATTCATTACAAGCCACAGATTAGCGGTTAAGACCTAGATTTTCCATACACTATATGTAATTGAGTGTTTTCCCTTAAAAGCTTTAAACTTACAACAAAGATGATGCTTATGAATTAAGGCCTGAAGGCAAAGAAAGCTTAAATGCTAGTGTCTTTTATTTTACAGACTATGCAGTGTCTACAGAAGCTATAACTAACTCCTTAGCTTTAGAAAAGCTCACATACTTGATTTTACCAGGATCTACCAGCATTCCATGTGATTTGGTGGAAGAAAAACAATGTAGTCTCCCAATAACCTAGAATTTAAATAGTCCTATGGCTGTAGGTAAGCACTGTCAGCTTAACAAAGTACTTGGTGAAGCGTAAGTTCGGACTGTAAAAGTGCAATTTGAGAGAGTTTCACAAATTAGAAAGCCTAGAAAGCTAAGCATAGAGATAGCAGAGATGGGGTAACGGACAAAATTTATAGGGATATAATTGTGATACTTTCAAACAACAACATCTTTGATTTTCTAATTTACAATAGAAGTACAGGGTGTGGGGAAGAAAAAAAAAAAAGAGAGACCATGACATGATTAGACAGCTTGTGTGACTAATAGGAATACGGTCCCTAAAGGGAGAACATCTTACCAATACAAGTGCACTCAATTAGAGTTTTAAATCAGAGTGTAATTATGTTTTTTAGAGGAGGGGGAGGAAAAAAAAAAAAAATCAAGCTTTTCATCTTCTAGGTGGCCTCGTTTTAGCAAAAAGACAAATTTGGGAAGTGTTTTACTAAGATGATGGTCTACATCCTTCATGAATTTGGATTGAATCCAGCCCCCAAAGGCTTGGAAACAGTTGTATTAGCTTCCTTGTACCAGACTTAAACAAAAGAAAACAGTACAAATACAATAACAGAAATGAAGAGCCCATACAGCAGAATAGCCCATGTGCTCACATTATAGGAACTCAGAATCCTTCAGAGTCGGGAGGGACCTTTAAAGGTCATCTAGTCCAACTCCCCTGCAATGAAAAGGGATTCTTATGCAGATCTTAGCATTTGGAAAATGAAAGCATTGTTTATTCCAATTACATATGAAATATAATCACAGAATGGCTTAGAATTAAAGGGACTTTAAAGATCATGAAACATTCTAGATTATTGCTTAGAGGTAAGCAGCACCAGTGGAACAACAACAGAAAAACAAATGATAGGAAATACCAGTGTGTGCAGCTCTGAATGGCTGCTTTACATCTTTTCAGGTTTTATGCAGGCCATGTTGCATTTCTTGCATTTTGAGTCCTGCACTAACAATGAAGCTGTGGCTATTTCAGTGTCTCAGAGCTAGTGTAATAAAATAATGTAGCTTATATTAGCTTAACTTAAATCCGGTAAAAATTAATTCCAGAGAAAAGCATACAGTGCCTGTCTGAAAACTACTTATTACCTTCTGCTGTGATTTTGTCAGTCACCGCAAGCTAAACACGGTTAGTACTTGGATGCAGAACCTCCTAGTGCTTCTTGATGTGATGGACAGTGTTATAAGTAGTTCAGCAGGTGACTTGGAGTGCAGTGATGTGGCAGTGTGCAGTTTGAGATTTGAACTGAGAGAATGATGGTATATTTTGTTTGTCTGGACATCGAAATGAGAAACAAGGAAAAAAATACAATAGTCCACTGAAAACATTATGTTTTCTCCAGCATGTTGTTTGATTTTGGGTGGGGGTTATTTAAGATTTTCAATGAATTCTTTTTATTTTTCCTACCAAGATTTTAAACACAGGATACAATCTCAACATTCAAAGTGAAAGAAATCTATCTTCAGGATTTCTGAGAAAAAGTTTTGAAGTTTCTGAGAAATGCATCAGAATGCAAAAATTAAGTGTTTAAATGACAGGAGCAGAAAGCAAATAATAAGTTATCAAACTACAGATCCGCTTGTCCAAAATCCAACACAATACATTAAACAAAGAGAATTTCAGGCAAATGAGGGCAAGGAATAACTACTATGGTCCAGACTTGCCTTTATCTGCAGTGGCTGCAGGCTACGTCTGAATTAAGCTCTAGAGGAAGCTGAGCCATAATTTCAAATACATATAGGTGCTAAAAGGAACCACATAAGTTAATGTTGAGCTTATCTTCAAATATAGATCCTCTCACATATTAAGGCATCTAAGATTTCCCCAAACTTGCAGGCTTTAGGGTTTCAGTCTGCCTAGAGTATGCTCAGCTGCCAACTAAGATTGATTCCCACCCAAGTAACCACTAGGCTCAAATATCCTATCCTTTAAACCCTAAGCAGCCTGACAGCCCACTTCAGCAATTATAAAGGAGATAGCACAGCAAAACGGTACTAGAGTCATACCCACTGCCCTAACCCAATACCCAACTTTTTAATAACCTTGATAACGTAATTTATCAAATCTTTTTACATAAGGATATAAACCTGATTTTTTTCATCCCAGAACAGTACTCCAGTAGCTCTCCTGTAAGATCTTGTACAGCCTGTATCTCTTTCTGAACCTATTACCACTCAAAGGGAAAGAAACCTGAACCTCTTAAGTTAACACAGCCAGAGGAACTTGCAAGTACTTTCTTTCCCAGTGAAAAATGGAGAACAGAAGATAGAGATATCTCATCTCCTATTGCTTGTGATACATGCAGAGAAGCAAAGAAACGTTTCCTTGTGCAGAAACGTAATGCAAGTTCTAACTAGTCCAAGCTGAAATAGTATTTTATCCCTTACCTTTAAATTATTAAAAATGTTAGCATATCTTTAAAGAAAGAAGAGTAATCAGTACAGACTTGTGGGGGGCAGTACAGAAATGAGAAGTTGAAGTCAAAACAAAAGCTTTTTCAATTATGTTTATCAGATTAAAATAAGAATCAAGGAGAATGTGGATCCCTGAACCCAAAGAGGAAATTGACAGTATAATGGAGGCAGGAGCTGCATGTAACTATGCTGTGATCTCTATTTAAAAGTATCACCTGGCATTTTCTTATTTGCGCCTACTCTATGCCAACACACAGCTAGCAGCTAAGACATGAAGGCATTTCTAGCTTTCTTAACTATAAGTGCAGTGAAAATTGATTGACTGTATCCAATGTATTAGAGCAGATAACCAAGTAGATAATTGCATACATATCTAGCAATCATTGGCCTGGAAAACTGTAAAAGTAAAAAAGAATAGGTAGAGGCATGGAGTGAAATGTGTTTTGGTAATTATCTGGGAAGATTATTAGATTGGGTTTTTTTTTAAGATTGTACAAGAAAAGGAAATTTTCACCCATGTAATCTGAATGTAATGAATCCTTTATTTCACTTCTTTCATCTACTGTTTTGTCTTTCCTCTCTATAGTAAGTTTGAAGCCTGCTGTTTTTACCTTATGCCTTCATCTAATATCAACATTTATTTTGGAGTAAAAGTATTATCTCTTTACAGTAATATGTTTGGAATTGCCTTCCCATTTATAACGTTAGTACTTTTATCAAAACTATATAATCCTAGCAGTAACCAAGATGATCTTGCAAAGGTATTCATGCTTCATTATTCCTTTCAGAACAATTTATACCAGTAAGCCTAAGACTCTCTAATTTGCACTCCATAATACTCAACATATAGCTAGAGGATCAAGTGACCTATAACCCGAAAAAGTCCAAACTCACAAAAAAAAAACTATGATTTTGTAAGTGGGCTGCAAGTGTTCCCATCTTCGTGCAGAATGACTTTGTAGGAGGAAGCATAATGCTCTGGCATAAATTGAAATCAGATGATATTTGTTCTGTCTTCCTGGTTTTAGTAATTTCTAATTGTGACCACGAACCATACTATTAGAAGAATAGTGCAGCAAAGTAACACATAAACCTTGTTATTTCTACTGTTGCCATTGTTTGAAGCATTTAGGTCCTAACTGGAAATAATTTGTGTGTGGTAAAACTTACTGACTCCAACAAGACAGTTCTTGTACAGGAAGTTAAGAGTTAGTTCCTTACATTGCTCAGAACATATTCAAAGTTGCTTTTAAAATTCCAGAGTGCGATCAAGCTTCACATCTAGTAGAATTCTTACAGCTTCCTGCTTAAGCTTTTCATTGATGACACTATATGACCTTCAGAAGCCACCCCTCTGACCACATTACTTTAAAAGATTGCCTGCCACCCGCCATGCCACTATTCCAGCAGATATCCGGGTGATTGAAATCCCCCATCAGGACAAGAACCCACAGGCAAGACACCTCCTACAGCTGAAGCAAGAAGGCCTCATCAACAGGGTCCCCCTGAACCCCCAACCACTAGATGCTCTTTACTGGACTGATCCTTGATTTTTACCCACAGGCTCTCAACCTGATCATGGCTGTTCCTCAGACACAGCTCTTTGCAATCTATCCACTTCCTAACATAGAAGGCAACTCTGCTACCCCTCCTACCCTGTCTATCCCTTCTGAAAAGCCTGTAGTCCTCAGTTAGGGTATTCCAATTGTGGGATTCATCCGACCATGTTTCCGTGATAGCAGTTAGGTCATAGTTTTCCAGTTGTGCCACAGTTTCTGGCTCCTCCTGTTTATTTCCTATGCTGCATGCATTGGTATAGAGGCACTTCAGCTTAGCTATTGGTCTCATTGCCTTCTTGGAGGAGTCCTCCGTAATACCTCCAGGACAAGTCTGGGAGTTTCTCTTACTGCCTCCCAAGGTGACAGCATTCCCACGCGCTTCTCTGTCACACAGTACACCCCCTTCCCCATCATATCTAGTTTACAGCCCTGCTAACCATGCCCGAGCATACCAAACAGTTCAATATATAATTTACCAAATATTAGCTAGCTTACTACATTTTCTGGTAGGATGCCAAAGTGAGGTCTCCATGTGGGTAGGAGATGGTCAGATTGGGAAGTTTATATGGAAGCTACCCGTAAATGTGCCCTGCTTTTAATGCAGAGAAGACAACTCTTCAGTAATTATTTACAAATTAGGTTCTTATTAAAGTTAATTAGAGCATAGTGCAGCAGTCTCAGAACCCACATCAGCCTCAACTGGTGCATCCAAATGCTGCAGACATTGCAACTCTGGCTTTGACGATGTTAATACCACAAGACTGTGCCTCAAAGAGCAATTCAAATCAATTAACTTGAGAGAAACCTGTGTTTATGATTTTCACATTTGTTAGAAGGTAAAGTCTAGATATTATCATGGTCTAGATTACACCTTTGTGTGAAGACTACAAAGGGCCTGAGCCTTGCGAAGATTGTTCTTCAAGCTGGTCAACAAGCACTTTTTCACATACCAGGAGTAAGGTCACTAACCACTGGCTCCCTGAGATGTCTTTAGGATTGGATTCCTTGTTGTATTTGAATTTTAAATATTTGGTTAGAACAGCACAGGCTTTTTTTTCTGTCTCCCTTCAGATATGATCTCACATTACTATATGAGCCGATTACTTTTTTTCACCTTTGTGTGGTATTTACACCAAAACCTTGGAATGTTTATTCCCTTATATCTTTTCTGTTGCAAATACAAGCACTATAAAGGAATCCAGCCCATGGAAACAGGCTACAGCTACTGCAATTTACTGAAGTGCCAGCTGATTATGGTTAAGTGTGGTAACAAAAACTAACATGCTGAAAAAATGACAGATTAACTAAACTCTACAAAGTACAACAAATGCCATGAAAGATTTTAGCGCAGTTGGACAGTCAGTATTATATTTCCACCTTTAGCATAATATATATATTTTTTAAGGATCAAATGTGTGTGCTTTAAGAATTCTTTTAAACTCCATTTCGTAAAGTCCAGTTAGTCATGTTTCATAATGTTTGAGTCTTGCAGACTTGGAAGGCAGCAACTATCCAACTCTAGTTGTCAAGATGGTGTTTTCAGCAAGAACATAATGCTACCTAGATATTAATCTGAGTGAGTTGGCATGTTACAGGGGAAAAAAAAAAAAAAAGAAAACAGAAAAAAAGGTAGGGGAAAAAAAAGACACATTTCCATACCCAAGCTGAAAGTTTCTCTGTATACTATACACAAAGGATGCACCTACGATGATTTCCCATTAGCAGAAATATTTTACATAGCCCATGTAAAACATATGTGTGCTTTTGTAAAAATGAAAGAAAGTAACCTCTAAACCTCTAGCTGTCAATGATCCCTTTGCTCACATAAATCAGTATGGTATGTGCTCCTGCATCATCACTGTTCCTATGCTGGAATGACAGTACTTATGAACAGAGCATGAGAAATGAGATTTTGAGTGCTTTATGGGTGTGTCAAAAACTGGTGCTTATAGAGAAATTATCTCAATTTTCACAAAATTCTCACCAGACTCACTTAAACTCTTTTTATGTATGCCTTTTCTATCTTCCCTGGCATCTGCTTGCAGTTAGAAATGGAAGAGTCATCAGAAAACTTAATTCAGTGGTAAAGGATCTCCCAGCAGAAATTCACTGGGGTAGATATTTTTAACCAGTCCTCGATTTTTCAGGCATTCTCCAAGTTTGTTTCCAACACAATCTCCCTCATTCTCATGTAAAAGTCTCTCCTTTTTGTGAGATCATTAAGGTAAATATTTAGATAGTTGTCAGGTTCTGCACAGTTCAGATTCCTACATGCTGTGAATGTGAATTGCTTCTGTTATCTTGTTCTGTCAGTAAATGTCTGCTTTGCCAACCTCCAAGTAAGTGCAGAAAGCAACACACAAAAAAATTAAGTCCTGAAATGTCAGTTCTGTTTGTGCCAGACCTTGTTGCTGGTTTCCTCAGCAGCTGCTTCCTGATTCTGTATGTCATAGTGGATACTAAAGCATATAATAGAAGATTGGTGTAGGTGGGATATCTCAGTGCTTCAACTTTTGCCAGTGCAACATTCAAATCTTCTCTCACCTTTTGCTCAAAAAGCTGGAGAATTTCTAGTGGAACTTTGCACATAGAGGTCACTGGGAAATAAGGAATCCTTATAAATTCTCTTTCAGTAGCTAACCAATCCAAACAACAGAGAGGAAACATTTAAAAACATGTTTCTGATTTAGGAGCACAGTACTATTTCAATAGGAATCTAACTCATTTGGATGCCATGAGTCTTCTAATAGCAGAACTAACTCTCTCTATATAATCTATCTATATATTGTTTTTAATTTAAGTTTTATTATTGCTCTAAGGGGGGAATTTACTACATCCCAAAGCTCACACAAAACATTGGGGTTTTTTTATTCATCCTTTTCAATTCCACTGCTAAATATCAGTAGTTTCAGTGTCACAGTACCCTGGGATTAAAATGTGATGCAGTGAAACAGATTCAGACAGGCTGATGTAAAATTATAGGCTGATTCTCTTGTAAATGCTTATAGGAAGAAATTGCTAAGTTGTTCCAGTTATTGCCTCATTGCTATCTGTGTTAATGGTAAACATTCCAAAGTGATTTTGAGTTTTTACTCTTAATCTGTCAAAATACTTATAGTCTTGACTTCACTGGTTAATGTTTATTTAACCAACGTTAAGATCTTCTCATTTTGCAGCTGGAGAAGAAATTATTTACCTCATGTCTTTTCCAGTACAAATTATGTGATTAGGACAGGCATTACATTTCTGCTTTTTAAAACTGGGAATATTTTGAAACATGTTTCGATCTACCAGCTTTCTCTCCTGTAATGGTAAACATAAATGCTAGCACAAATGTACATCAATGTACACAAATGGCATTTTACAGGCCATAACCAGTATCATCACTATCCTTTTCTGCCTGTAGTACTTTTTAAGAAGAGGTCATACATGTTGATGTATCTGTGAAGTAGCAGAGAATGGAAAAGTTTCATCAGATCTCCCTTTGATCAAAATATCTTGACCTGATGTCTTTGCAGAGTATTAAAACAGTACTGGCTGGCCTTGGTCTAAACTGACAATCTTAATTTGCATCCTTTTCTCTTCATTGTGTAATGGGATGTTGGAGAAGCACTACAGTCCTAAAAGTCATAATTTGATATTCTTTTGACATTACCTCATGTAAATGATACTGACATACCACAGTGAGTACACGACTATGACAAAATATGTCAAGAGTTTTGTTTGGGATTTATTTACTATTACTTATTATATTACAGGATGATTATCACAGGGCCTTAGCTATGCACAGTCACCTATTTTGCATGATGTTACCAGGCATGAAACTTCTTTCCCTCTAAGGGACAATAGGCAGAGAATATTGCCTCTTTGTTCTTTATGATAAATAAAAGAGGAGGAAGGCAAGACAAAGAGAGCTGCTTGCCTCCTAGGTTCTTGAAGTTCTCTTGGAAACTTAAAGAGCAAGAACACATTTTATATTACTCTGTTCAGTGTGATAATATTGAATAATATACATTATTCACAGCACTATCAGGATAATGAACTACTCAAGTTATCCATCTCTAGCACGTCTAAAACATCTTTCAGTTTCATACATGGCAAATCTCAAAGTGTTTTTTAATTATTCAGGCCACTGATTGTATTTTTAGTCTCCATAATTCCTATTCTATCCCTCTCCTGTATCCCAGTGTTGGTAATACAGTTGTATTACTTTTTAGATGAATGTAGCATACCAACAACTAACATAAAAAAAATATATATATATATATATATATTAAGATTTCAAAATGAATTTTTTAAGCTAGCAGAAAAACAGATCTCTCTGGAAGTGTAGGAATGAACCAAGCATCCGTTCACCTTCACAGTTTGCCATTTACAACCATTATAAACATACTTGTATGAAATGGCAGCAGAATCTCTCCCACATTACACAAGCCAAAGAACAGATTGTAATTGTGGCCCTATATATCTTCTGGTAATAACAGATCTGTTTTACTTTCCGTAATATTTTCTCAAATGCTTACAGTCTGCCCTCCACCCAGTCTGGGTGAACTGCTAAAATTAATTTTCACTTTGTGATAAGGTGACAACTGATGAACAGTGCATGTGTCTAACTGATTTCTTTTTAAACCAATCATTCCTTTACGTTCAAGGAGAAAGAAAATGCTCTTCTCTATTGCAGGCACAAGGCACTTTTGGTATCAGTTAAAATAACCTCCTCCATCACTGACACTGATAGCACTCTCACTATTTCCTCAATGATTATATGATCTCTGCTGTATCTGGGACAGAAAATCCCTGTGCCATACCAGTTATACGGTACATTCTAGTAAGGGCAGTATTAAATTAGTTTCCAAGATGATGACAAACTACAGAGTGGCCAGTTTTTCTGGCTAGCTGAAGACACTAATGAAATCAAGAAACCATGGTTGTCATTTGCAGTGGTACTTGATTCTTCTCAGAAAGACCTAATCTGAGAATCACAAGTTGACAGAGAAAATGTGACAGTGAGAAGAATGCAACAGGAAAATCATTCACAAGCTTTTCCTAGTCTACTATTGTATCTAACTTAATGGAACTAAAGTGTTCCTGGATAGGCAGTCCTATGTACTATATCAGTTGAATTCATCCCTCGCAAATCAAGGTATTAATTTTGTTTTTGAAAAGTGTTTCTTAGGGTAGGGAACTAGAAGACATTACTTACAGAATTTACAGTTTAACGAGTGCTTAGTATGTGAACAAGCTGGCAAGCTGTAAGCCAAACTATCTATGAGCTAGGTGGTTTGACTGCAAAAGTTTCAAGGCAGATCTGAACACTGACTTTGGTTTGGTAGAGGCAGAACAAGGCTATTACTGATTCTAGGCTTCTGGGTATGACTTAAGCATGATTATCTCCTACCTTCCTGCACTATCATGTTTTGAAATCTCACACATCTTAACTTCACTCTTCATGGATGTTAAGATGGTTGCTTCCTTTAGACTGACCCATAAAAAGTCATCTACGTACCCTTAAAAAATAAAGATACAACCCAGGAGAATAAAGAGCTGAGCATTAATCTGAAGGAACCCTCCCAGTAAATATCTGTGAAAATAGATAACAGCATAGGCTGGTTGCCTTCAGTGCCTCGACATGAAAGCATAAATTTAGTGAGAAACCAACCATTGTAACAGTAGTTTGTCCTTCAATAAATCTATGCTACCAAGAGCCTCACATGTTCACCTAATTATCATTATTATCTAGCAGTTAAGGAAACTGATATTCTTGGTATAAGGCAGTTCTGTTGAATAGAGGAGGGAAAACACTTTTTTTACACTATACAGCTTTTTTAGTAAGTTGTTTGCCTCTTTTCCTTATCAAGATTTGTCAGCTGTTGGAGAAATGCTTGTTTATTTAGTTTTAATAAAACATGGAGAGCTTTAACAATAGGTCAGTGGATGTTCCCTTTATGAAACATCACCAGTTTGTCTATTTATGGAAGGAGACTTGAGGAATTTTGTAGAAATGTCGCTACTTTGAAGATAATACAAAGCAATCAAAGCCACCCAAAGTCAGCTGAATATTTTTTAAGACTGAGCCTAAGATAACAGGGGTGGATTGGAAGAGATTTAGATTTTGTATCTTACTAACAAATCCATCAGTGTTTTTCTATTTCCTCTGAAAACCTTTAAATAAGATTAATACAGTTGATCTGCTTTATGTCTAGCCCAGTCTTCAACTCATTCTCCCTCTGACAAAGCCATTAACTTGGATAAGGCTTACAGTACTTGCAATCTTAATTTTTCCTACATCTGCCTTGCAGGTTTACATGCATGACTTGTCTCTACTGTAGGCTGGAATATCTGTAAGGTCTGTCCTCTTTTATAAATGTAATAATCATATTAGATTTACAGATTTGCATACACACTAAAATAACATAAGATGTTAAAAATCTTTCCCTGGACAAGGTCAGTTGCACTCTAGAAACTATGCATTTAATTCTGGCCCTTGCAAACAAAATACATTTATTCACTTAAAGAGAATTGTAAAAACACATGCTGTCTGAAACTCATTTCAGAAGAAAATAGCATTGTTTGAAAGCTTTTTGAAAACAAAGGTCTGTGGTGGAAATACTCTTTTGTAATAGAAAGTATAATTATTTTCACTTAGTTTTTGATCAGTTATGAGCAGCTGATTAATCATTTCCAGTATGACAGAATATCTTGCTACTTTTAAAAAAAAGTGAGAGGCCAAATAGTTGACCTGGCAACCTGCTACCTCCAGCAACTG
The DNA here is from genome assembly GCF_016699485.2 of Gallus gallus. Taxonomy (NCBI): domain Eukaryota; kingdom Metazoa; phylum Chordata; class Aves; order Galliformes; family Phasianidae; genus Gallus; species Gallus gallus. The sequence goes on from NC_052540.1 coordinate 7,056,817, forward strand.
CTATAGTGCCCAGTTGTGGGTGGAGTGCTTATCTTCTTTTCCATATTGCTTTATATCTGATATGCAGCTCAAATTGAATGGCTTGGGATTGCTTGGCAAGTATATCTAAAAATGGAAGTATCACAAAACCTGCCGTTGATAAACTTTACTGAACTCAGTGTTTCTCATAACATTCCTATATCACCCATGATTTCTCTATGGAGTTAAATTTGAGCACTAATGTTAATGGTTTGATATAATGTGTGCAGATCCAGGTGTGCTTTGTGTCGTCTCACTCTGAAATGAGCAGTGCTGGGGAACGTAATGCAGAGCCACTCACATGTTGCTTCATTTATACATATATTTTTTCCTGAAGCAGACTGCCTTTCTCCAAACACTCTCTTCGATCTACTAAGCTATGTCTATAGTTATCAGCTCAAGTACTACTCAAGTGCATAAGATCTATGGCTTTCAATATTTCAGTTATTTCTAATACTTGAGTACAGAAGATCTGTTGCTTCTAAGTGTTCAATTCACATAAGACTTTACTGTGTAAGTGATGGTGGCTTGGTTTAGTGCCTACTTATGGATGTGTACATCATACTGATCATTAATGGAAGCAAAGATGACAAGCAGGAACCCAGCAACTGGGAAAATGTAGAGGCACATAGAACACAAGCAGCACAAAATAATTAACATATTGGTGTGGTCTGTGGTTCAGTGGAAATCTATTGGTATAAAATGCTGTTTGCAAGCAGAAAAGGCTATTACAGTATGTCTCTAAGATTGGCTTAGCACCATTGTAAGGTTTCTGTTAAAATCCTCAACTTTACAACATTGTAGGTTTGAAATGCTTAAGTTATATGTTTCATGTTGGCATTAAGAAAGTTTTAATCAAGTGCTCATAATCAACTAACCATATTCATCAATCAACATTCTTTAACTTTTTCACTATCAAAAATTAACTTTGGAGTGTATTTTATGATCCTATAGCGTATCTCCAAATACTGATCCCTGCATTATAGATTCACCAGCAAAAGTGTTCTAAACAGTCCTAGCAGTGTCAAAAATAAGTATCTAAGTAACACGTGTCCTTCTTCTGTTTGTTCTCTGTGAAACCAAGAACATCTATTCAACTGACTATGGCATGACAGAAATGTCACAAAGTATACCTACAAAGTGTGCACCTCGGAAGATGATTTAAGGAGACACTATAAAGATGAAAATTATGTATCAGTAAGAGATTTCCTGAACTGTTCATTGTTTGGTATTGTGAATGTTTTCTTAAGGCATTCCCTCTAAGGGCCTAAATACAGAACTTTAATTCCCTCTCTAATCTTTAAAAAGAAAAAAAAAAAAAACCACCACAATTTTGCATAAGTACTTTGATTCATGTTTTGGAGGACCTATTAACTGTCTTGCTCCTAACAAAATCATGTAAATTAGAGGAGCAAAGTTGGGCAGCGTGACAGCATCATACCGTGGCCTGTCTGGTCTTCAATGCTTGGAGCAGCAGAATCCCACCATTTTGTTTTGGATAGATTTCCATAGGCCACTTTAGCATAAGATTGACAGCTTTGGCTGATATTTAATGAAAGTTTGCTTTCTTTATTCTGTCACATTACACTTGGCTGTGAAGGTTTGTTAACTTTTATTTATGTGAGGATAAGCATGAGGGGTAAGTGGTGAAGGCTGACAAACCCTTTGTAACAAACCACCCACACACTCAGATATTTTATGGAGGGAAACATCCATACAGTATACTTGTACATAATAGTTACAAAGTTAATCTTTAACACTTATTCCTCTACCAGGCCAGCTCCTGGATTATTTTTGATTGCTTTTTAAGATCATTCAGCACACAATCTACTGTGTGACAATCATATAAAACTGTGTCAGACTCAGGCATTGGCTTTAATTGTAACGCAAATGTAATGTGACACGAACAACGCACCCTGGTGTTCTGAGGAATAACGTGATGTGTCACAGTGGCTATGTGTGAATCAGGCTTCTCTTAGTGCCACTGTTATGGAAAATACGGCCTTCAGATGAAGCTACTGCAGAAGCAGTCCAAGAATCTGAGCTCAAGAGAGAGCCCTGTCTTGTCAGTGTGCTTGTTGGCAATGAATTCTTTTCCATGATCTCCAGATAATCTTAAAATGCTACTAACTGACCTACACAGACTTCAAAAGATTTTAATCAAATGTTTGTTCTGAAGGCATTGAAATATGTTGTAAATATCCTTTTTATTCTTAACTGGGGTGTATTTGATCTGCCGGAGACAAATCTTGTTTGGTATTTCCAGAATTTGTCTTCCTTCTTACTCCCCTGTTTACACATCTGTAAGAATATCTATGCATACAAGCATTTTAACTCAGACAATATGTACACGTTGTATACATACACCTATTCTGTTTTCACAAATATCATCTCATCAGAATTAGAGCCACTACTGACTTATGTAATGCCACGCTAGTTTCATAATATTCTTTGGGGTTTTGTGGCTCCAATATTCCATGTGGGCAGAACCTCCACACAGGTGCCAACAACCCCCCACAAGCCAGCATTCAGAGCTTGCTTTATGAACTTGCTATTTCATCATCCCAACCAAACTAAGCCAACCATGAGTTCTGAACCTATGTGCAAGCCTCTCTGGACTTCAGAGAGCATTTCTGGGCCCACAGAAGACAGAAGTGTATCCACTCTCTACCTGTGTTCCACCATCATAATTAGACTCTCTGGACTGTGTGGAAATGGTGATTACTAAGCCCCTCAGATGTACTGAAAGAATTACCCCTGGAACCAGAGGCATTCATTTAATTAATATTATCAAACAGGCAGTAACGTTCTCTTGCAAAATAATCTGATTTCAATTATACTGCAGTCAGGGCCCTGCAAGGCTGCAGATCATCCCTATTTCTGCAGATTACACTAAGTTAGTGATGGTGATATTTTGAATATTTGTCCTTTTGCGTGGTTTTATCCCCAAAATAGATAGGGTTAATGTTCCCACAGGGGGCCTCATTGAGTGAATTATTGAGATAGTAGCCATGTCTGAAATACCTTTTCTAGAAGGTTTCTAGAGCCTTCATTTTGGCAGTTGGCATTTGTTTTTAGTACTAGTCTCCTCTGTCAAGCAACTCACTCAGCCTTGAAGAAGCATTCTTTGTGCCAGGATAATTTCTTTATCAAGAAGTAGATTTTTCTTTCATGTCCCACAACAAAGACATACAGAACTTAGGGAAATTACTTGATCACAATGAATTAAAAAATACTGACCAATAACAAATTATAGAAAGCACTCAAACATGTATAGATGTGCTCGGTATGACTTGCATTAATATAACACTGGAAAAACTTGGTGACTCTAAGAAAAGCAAAATTGCACAGTAAAGCAGATACAAGAATGTCTGTTAACACTACATGATGATGTGGCTGTGAAGAAGTCTTAAGTCTTTACATAAGTCATTTGCTACTTTCTTATCTGTCTTCCATGCCAGCCAAAGAAATCTTCTAGACTAGAGCATGAAGTCAAACAACAATCTAATGATGTTGTTTTAACAATTGCTCTCATCTTTTATTCCCTCTGAAAGAGTAATACCAGAAGAAATCCATACAGAATTATGGGTTGGCACACCTTCTTGTGCTGCAAGGATAGAAGGTAACTATGTCACGACATAAAGTGTAAGGCCCTGGAATGCATTTCAGATAATAGAACTAGGATAGAAGCCTCTAGAACTGGCTGCTATCATCTTTTTATCTTTACACTTTGCTTAAAAATGGATAAGTAAATAATCATATCCATATTTACTTATCCATAACAACAGACTGAACAGGAATAGTTCTGAACCACTCAGATTAATTTTGAGAGATCACTAGAAGAAAGTCTTTTTGCCCAATTATCATTAGGATGCTCACTAATTTTGTAGCCTTTCCTCATTATGCCCATGAATTTTTTTTTCTGGATTAGTGATTTTTTCTCATGAACATTTCTCATAATATGAGAAATTGAAAAGAGTTAAGAATTAAACTGGATTCTCATGCACATTTTTTATGTAAAATAGAGCAAAAAATGTCTCTGAAATACTACCCTTTTATGATGGACTAACTAGAAAAGGACATGACATATTTTGCTTTTTGCAATGCTTGTAATTTCAGAATTGTAATGAGAAAGAGAATGGATGGAAGATTAATGTGCTTCTAAGCTGAGATAAAAAGAGTTTAATGGATTTCTCTACATTTGTGTGAGTTCCCTAACATTTTCTGATGTATGGCACACACAGACATCAGCCGTATCAGCAGTTACTATCTACCACTCTTCTCTGACAGGACTCTGAGGTTGATCTGAAATCTCTGTAAATTTTCCCACTGTCTTCCATACACTTTGGAGTCTGACTTTGTCTGGACTTTTAACTTGTTTTCCTGCTCTAGCCAGGATTTCAGAGTCTAACATGAAGAATTATTTATATATTCAGATCAGCAGAGATATTATTGTCCATATGTTTTGTTGTTATGGATAAAGACAAAATAACAAGATTCTTAATCAGGGGTGGAGCTCATCATTAGATTGAAGCGTCATAGTAACATCACATGAATAAGAACATAAGATTCATTTGATGGTATCCACTGATTACTAATAAACTTTGCAAAGTGATTTGAGTGGTTTGGAGTATAACAATTGTTAGAAAATGTAGAAAATAAATAAATACATCAAAAGATATAGCAATTGAAAAATGCCAGTAATACTAGGAAAAATCTGGTAACCAAAATGGCATGTACAAGCAATGCTTGTATAATAACCACACTGTTTCATAGTTCAGGCATAGCAGAGATTCAGTTTCACTATAACACTCTACTGTGAAATGTGACAGTTACAACTACATCAGTGACCTCCATACGGCAGGACAGTGGTCTGAAAGTGATCCTCATGAAAGTTTTGTATTACTAGATCTACCTGATCTACTCCCACCATTTCATAAATACTATTTGTTTTCTCTTCCATTTTTTCAAATCAATTTCTTCTTATCATTCTTTTTCACTGGCAATTTTCTATAGAATACAGCGATAAGAGCATAGAGAAAATGTAATGATGAAGTGTAATGGCACTGGTGCATGGGGAGGGTGGTAAAAACTCCAATCAAAGTCAGGAAATAAAAAAGAGCATTTTAAATGCTGTACAGAATCAGTGCAAAGAGCATAGGCAAGCCTTTTCTACATTTTTTCAGAGGGAACATAAGTATCTTATACCAAACAACATCAAAAGAAAACAAACAAAATGTTAGATAGCAAGATCATAAGAAAGCCACACAACTGTAAAACAGGACTGTGATTCCCACAGAAAGGTCTCAACAGCTACATTCCTAATTCAGCCTTCACATATTTTCAGATAATATTTTGACATCTTTAGCTAATATACGGGTTTTTTTTCTACTTGGCTCTGAAACTTTCAGTTTGAAGAAGACATAGAAGAAAAGAATAACCAAATAAACTTTTAGAAGTGTTCATAGTTTCTGCAAGAGTAAAGCGTGGCTATACAGAAAGAAAGGACACTGGCTGTCACGACTTTGACTTCGCAAGCCCAGGTGGCCTTTTAGCTCACGAAGTTGCTTTCCTCCTCACTCATTCACCCATTATTCCATCAGCAGCAATTCACATCACTAGCTGCTGCATGGAGAGGATTAAATTCTCAAAACATGCCACAGTGCACATAGAAATTCACCAGATGTAGAGAGCACTATGAGTTGACCTGGCAAAGCAACAACCACTTCCATCGCACTGGGGCTGTGTGAATGGTACGAATAATTTAGTGACAGAACGTAAGTGGTTTCTGTATTCAGAAATAGTATCCAAGTAAACTCCATCCTTCTGTAAACCCATACACTATCAGAAAATAGGCATTGCATCATTATTTGCAAATATAATTCTGTTCCTCTGCTAGTTCAGGAGCATTCCTTTGTGGCTATTCAGCATTAAAATTTGCCATCTTTTCAAGAAATAAACATAAACATATATGTCACATTAATGAATTAAATATATATATATTTTATAATCAGTATTATTATCTACTAATAGTGCCTTACCTACTACTCCTTGAACTAACTTACTAATCTACCTAGTAACCTATTAACACCTATTAATAGTTGTTAGTCACAAACAACGCACTGCAACTTAGACATCTTAAGCTGCTTACTTTTTAGGGCACATTACTGCGAATACTTGGGCACTCTGAGAACACATTTCAGATAAACTGGCTCTGGACTGGTCATCTCCCTTCCCTCCCTCCCTTCTGAACCTTCTTTGTGGATAGCAGCAGTAGATTTGGCCCATTTTAATTCCTGTCTTGCCCCTAAGTCAGCAGTGACAATTTCAGCATGAATACAGGGGCTGCGCAACTTTCTCCCATTTTGTCTGTCAGAGATAATTTTATCATTATTGTTTTTCCAGGGGAGAAAACAGCAGCAGCCACGGTAAGAGTATAGTATGATATAACAACACCAGGTTACATATTCCTGTAGTCTCATCTGCACAGGAATTGTGAGCTTTCCTTCCCACTGGTTATGCCAGGATCTCCCAGTGCCGTCAACAGTACTTCCCACTTAACACCACATCACAGTATCACAGTCAGCTACCATTCCTGAATACCCTGCACCCCTCAGCCTCAACATTTTCAGCATATTTCCAGTCTCAAAAGCCAATTCAGTGATTATCACTTCAGGCAGGGGGGCCTGGTGGCATCTGTATCCTACCTGTCCTTCTTACTATGTCTTTTTCAGCCACTATCATTTTAGTGACGCTTATGGAGATCTTCACATAAGTCACCTATCAGAGTCAGCATTTTACAGGCATAGTACTACTGTGCTCACGTAAGTATTTACCACCACACATTTCCAGAGACTCAACCACTCCCTTAACCCAGTATCGTCAATCCAGTTCACAAGCTATCCCACAAAAGCACAGTTATCTCCTCCCATTCTCAAGGGCTATATAAAGAAAGGTAAGCATTACCTCACGGTAATTAGCAAGGAATGATTAATATCTTCTCTATGCCTAATCTAGTCAGCTCGCTCACTGGGTGACATAATTGGTGAATATCTAGATTCATATTCTCATATGACTCTAGATGAAAAATACTGTTTTCAGTGCAACTAGCAAGCAAATACCTTGCTTATGGCTGCCTACCTATTAGCTTACCTGTAAGGCAAATGAGATAACAATTTTCTTTAGTATTGCTCAGCTGCAAAAAGACCAGGAAACCCTGTTAGAGGTTTCCAGGCATACAGTTGGTAATTGTCCTTCTCCCAGTCCCACTTAAAAAAACTTAAGTAGAGGTATAACTCACCTGCTTGGCTCAGGGCCACGAATGAATATGTACGGTGAAGCAGCTTGCAACTAAGCAGTTGATGGAGAGAAAGACAGAAAGAAGCCATGCGACACACAGGAAAAGAAAGGAAAAAAAAAATTGGTGCTTGGTGCTTCTTATAATCTTTCTCATGGGTTTAATTCACTTCAGCTGCTTTGACACAACTGAATCAACTCATTAATCTTATAGAGAGCAGATGGCTGAAAACTAGAAATGATGAAGGAAAATTGATTTAACAAATAAGTATATCCTGATGAGAACTTTCTTTGTAGGATTCATCCAACTTTTATCAAACAGTCTAAATCTTACAACAAGCCTTGGGGAATATGGGATGTATATTCCACTGCTGACATAATCCTCTTCCTCCCCCCCCTCCCCTTTTTTTTTGTTAGATCTACCCTTCACCTTAAAGAGAAATCCATGAAATTAAATGCTTCTATGGAAGGTCCACATCTGGGTCACAGTTTAAAGGCTGTTAAGATGATACCTTGTCAGCCACATGAATGAGCAGACACATATGTGCACAACCAGGCACATTCAGGCAAGACATACCTGTCAGTGAGTCTTTGCAGTGATTTATTTGAATTTAGGGTTGACTCCTATTTTCTGTGCAGATTTCAAGGGAAATTGCAAACATATATATTCATTCGGCTCTGTCAAAGGAGGGACAGAAAGAGGAATAAATAAGGATTGAATTTGATGGAAAATCACAAAACAAATGGAACAGTCTAAATAAACACAGGATTTTTTGTAAATTATGACCATTCATGAACTTGGTATACAGATGTTGTGGTTTAAAGTGGCAGGTGGCTAAGCATCACACAGTCGTTCACTCACTCCCCTCCCTTCCCAGTGGGATGGAGGAGTGAATTGGAGGGAAAAAAAATACCATTTGTGGGTTGACATAAAAACATTTACTAAGATAGGGAAAAGGATAAGGATAATAGTTATGACTATATAGATATGAATATATCTAAGAAGTGATGGATAAGCAACTGCTCACCACCCCCCGACTGATGCCCAGCTAGTTCCCCAAGCAGCAGCAGGTGAACTCCCATCCCCTTAAAAATTCCTTCTGCATAATGTCAGATGGCATGGAATGTTCCCTTTGGCCAGTTTAAGTCAGCTGTCTTAATTCTATTCCCGGTCAGCTCCTTGGGCCCTTTGCTGAGAATGGCCTTGGCTATATACAACACTGCTTAGCAGCAGCTATGAACATCAGTGTGTTATCAACATTGTTTTTCTCTCTAGGACCAAACATAGCATCATACCAAACACTCTGAAGAAAATAATTCCATCCCAGCTGAAACTCAGACAACAGATTGACAACAGTTTTTTTCTCATTTTCTCATCCTTTTTAGGTACTTTAGTATGCTTTAGAGTAAAACCTAGTGACATTTAGGTCACTTTTATTTTACATTCAGACAGTTGAAAAATCAAATGATTGTGTTAGATTTTGATTGTCTGTGGACTTACGACGTTTTTGTTTCAAGTCAGCTTGAGTAAGGAATATACATGTAGCCCTAAAGTGTTCGAGCAGTTAGACTAGATGATGATCTTTGAAGGTCTCTACCAACTGAACTATTTTATTCATTTTTTTCAGTAATAACTACTGCCTGTCTGACCTATTCCTATGGTCTGAATAACTGCAGGACCTAAACATCTCACAAATTCAGACTTATTCATCCTCACAACACCTACTAGAGCATTATTTTCCTGGTTTTTAAGTTGGGAAACTGAAGAATTTGAGGGAAAAAGAAAAAGAAGTAATAGTAAATATCAAAAGACTTTTAATATTTTAGTGGAAACTGCTGCCCAGATTAAAAGAAATATTAAGTGTCCAACTGCCTTCGGTTTTAATGGAAAAAAAGATAATGAATTGGGTTAAGATCAGTTTACAGCAATATTCCTTTAGTACTATTGGATATGAAATAAGAAGCAGTACTTAAGGACTTGCACAAATAGAAGTTTTCTTAATAAAATTCTGCATAATGAAGTAAGTATATCTAATACGTTATTATGTTTCCAAGTTTTGTGTATGTAAAGCTGAGACAAGGGGAGGCAGAAAAAGGTTAAAAGGGTAGACTGAGGCCCACTAAGGAAAGGTAAGTGCAGTTTACCTCTCAGGATTATGTCCCTTCTTCCCTCTTTCTGTCTGGTGGAAGGATTGCTTAGCTGACAGGGTCGAGAAATGAAAACAGAATATATAACTTAGATTTGCAAATGTCAGCTCCATACATCGCTGAACATCCAGCCGTTCAAACGTTCCCTTTAGCTTACACCTCATGTTTCAGTATCATTCTCATTTACTTCTGTTGTAGCCGCACATGCACTCAATGTACATAACAAACATGCAGTGTACTGTTTGCATCGTTGCATGTTTGTGTGTTGTGTAAATACATGCACATGCATTTTTAACGTAGGTGTAGCCAGCTGAAATGATTAATGGTGAACAACAGTGCATCTCCTTTACTTCTCTTCCTCTTTCATGCCTTTCATGTTGCAAAGTCTTTCTTTCGTTTCATATTACCTTTCATCGTCAGAGATCATTTTGTACGTACACAACTGAGCTTAAATACAACCACTTCAAAGTGCAAAGGAAATATTACGTTGCAGAAAGGGTAACTGAGAAGACAGATAGCCTTCAGATTCTGTCCCACCAAATTTGCATCTCTAGTGCCTACGGAGAACAAGAGTTTCGTTTTTAAAGCTTACTCTTGCAGAAGTATCATGTGCAGAGGATTGTATGGTTCACGGAATGCTGAGTGGCCAAAATTAGTTTTTGTTTGTTCATGACTAAGCCAAAGGAACAGAGAAGCAACCCTATCAGTTCAAGTCCATCAAGCACAATAATACATCTCTGACAAAGCCTATGGAGAGGACAAACTCTTAAGCTCCCCTGTGTTCAAGTAAAATCATTTTTATGTTGATTAGATAATCCAATAATGTGTAAATTACTATTCATCTCTTAGAAGGAATTACTTCCATAAGCAACAGTGTAGTGAAGCCTGGTTTCCTCAGATATGTGCTTCCAAGTTTCTAGTGTTATGAAGTGAGACCAAACCAAAGCTTTGCATAGACTGGTGTTGCAACATTGCTGCGTTTTATAGATTACCTATTACTTAGTAACTCACAAAAGTGTGCTGCAGATTATTAGGGGCTCTGTGGGATTTTCTATCTCTTCTGATTTTCATATTTTGAGACCCCCTCAATCCTCTTGTCAAGTTGGTTGAAAAGTTGGATATAACTGAATCAAAATTTCAAAATTGAGACCAGTGAGACTAGTGAGCAGACTAACAAAGTGAGACTAGTAGCGCAGACATGCATTGCATAATTTTTAGGAAATGTTTCAAATTGCATAGAAGTTGTATGTCACATGCTTTATGATGTGTACATACAGTGGCCCAAGAGAGGGAGCACTGGTTAATGGGACACGTGATTCTTCTGTGTAACAATTTTCTTTAGAGTGGTTCTGAATCTTGTCATGTCCCCATGGCATGTTCTAGCCCTCTGTCTTGGCATAAAGGGGATTTTCTGATACTGCTCCCTAATCTAATGTTAAGGACTGTTAATTATACCTTTTTTTGCCTAAAGTGTTTGGACAGGTAGCTCAGTATCATCTTTTTCTCTTTAATTTAGCACTCTGCATCTAAAGAAGATGAAAGGAGCTTAATTAAATTCTGAGCAGTTTGCCTTAATGCTCTGTGAAGAATTTGTAGTTGTAAAAGATTCTTTGTAGAAAGCTTCCAAATGTTGTGCCTCTGTATTACTGCATTCCCATTCCATTTCGTGGTGTATATGTAAGCGATCAGCAGTCTTATAAATAATACAATGTAAAGTAGGCAGTGGCATTGAAAGCCAAATGCTATACAAAATTATAGAGTGATGAGCAATTTCCATTTACTTCACTGGATTTTGGATCAAGTCATTATGGCAGAGAATAAAGAATCAGATACATCTCTTTTCAGATAAATAGTAAAATTGCTACTCAGTGGCAATGGAAGCACAAAGAGTGCTCTATCACTATAATTGCCTTTATCTTACCAAAAAGCAATTATCTCCAAAGAATTTCATAAACAATGTAGATATAAATCTACATAACAAACATATGACAGATATTTAACCTTAACACACTTAATTTTCAAGTTTTCTTAATGTGAGAGTGCTCGATACCCCCAGTGGTTGTATGGAGCATCCAGGTTATCTGATTGTTTTTAAAAAAATGTGCATGCAGTATTATATTTTGGCACTATGTAAACCTTTATAAAACTATTATGAAAAGAAGCAAGCATTATTTATCTTTAAAATCCAGTCACTAAACTTGAATTTCCTCCTAGAAATTTTAATTAGCAATCTGAAAAATGCTAAGGCAAAATATCTGCTCTTAGTTGTCTGTTTGGGTTAAATTAAATTATTTCTGAAAGTAATATAATTAAAATCCTTTTAGTTCTTAATCAATATTTTATTTGCATTAATTTTCCTTTTAGTACTTGATTAGTTCTTTTGAAAAGGGTATGGTAGCTTATTTTCTCTTTATTATATACTCATGAGATGCATCTGTACTTTTGTACTCCTGCAGCACAGAAACACTGAAAAAAATGATAAAATTGTATGTTTATTCAGGTGGCCAACTGGAATTCTACCATATCTCAAGAGTAATTAAGTTAATCTTTTTTTTTTTTTTTTTAAGCTTAAGCTCCTACTTGAAAATATCCTTCATTGGAAATCATGTAAGACGATATGTATTACACAAAGGGCCTGATTCCCCTAGTTTCTTAAGCCCCTATAAAATGGAATGAATAAGAAAAGTAAGAATGATCATTCCTACTTTAGACTCCAACATATTCAAATTTAAAAAGTACTTAAACCTGGGCAAAGTTAAGCCCAACAGCTGCCACTGCTCCACTGATATCAGGGACTCCATGAAATCGTCCCTCAATGAATGTGCTTAATGTCTAATCACACAACACAGACTTTCATACCTTTACTGTATAAAAAAGCTGACACTGACCATATCAACAATTATTAAAATGGAAAGGTATTTCCTTATTTCAACATAGGATTTCTGAAGACTTTGGTCGGTGTCTTCTTTATTTTCATCATCATATCATATAAATTAATCTGAAACTATGCTCTGCATAGTGTTGTGAGTGCTAATTCCATTCAGGCTTCACTCTCAACAGAACATGGTTAGTTCAGAACATGGTGGAGGGACAGAATTCTAATTTATATGTTACTGCACACTTTAGAAAGTTTTTTCAGTTGTGCTACCTAATCAATATTAATTTCTATACAAAGTCAGATTCTGTAGAGTTCTTGGGGGGTTACAGTTGTATTGCCGTGGGGGCAGGAAATGTGGTGTGAGTGACTGATGTCTGAATATCTCTATGAAACTTTTAATCTGATGTGAGGTTCTCAGTGTAACAAGAGTTTGGCAGATGACTGCAGCAAAGGAGCCAGCCCTCCATGAGTGATGTGAGAAGCCATGTCTGGCCTGCATGGTCCTGGAGAAGGGAGGAAGGCAGTGACTTCCTAGGAGCACTTGAGTTGGAGGTATCAGATGTAACAAGATGCTTCATCTTTTATGCACACTGCTTAAGACTTGACAAGTCTGTTAAGGACTATCTCTGCTAGATACATAATGGTACTCTATTTAGCCTTTACTAATATGAGCACGACTCTTGACAGAACCAGAGAATCACGGTTCATTAGAAAATAGCATTATATACAAGATATTTCAGTGCATTGGGTCGTACTAGACACCAACATTTTAAAAGATTCTAAGAAACAAGAAATGTGTTCCGCAAGTCTGAAAAGACAACTCTACATCAGAGGTGATTCTCTGATAGTGCATGCTTTAGAGAAAAACTGTACTACAATATGTATTTTAAAATACATCACAAGAAACTAGTTTCAAAAGAACCGAAAGCAAACACAAGGACTGAGTTTGGAGTTAGCAGATGCTGCCATCTCCTACAAATTTCATCAGGCTAACTTATTTCTGCTCCTTTTGCAAAGCACCATCATATGCCATCCCAGTCATTCCGTAGAGAAATAGCAACCAAAGCCTGCAACTCTTCAGATAGATAGAGGTTCTTAGTCATATGAAATAAATGCACATGCACACACACAAAACCAGAAAGAAACTACAGAAGAAACTGTATATGAGTACGATAGTAACTGGCTCAGAAATATCCACGATATCCAGATATGTCTTCACTCAGCATGAGTAAGATTCAGAAGACTTGACTACTTTCATATGAGGTAGTAGGCTAATCAGATAATGAATAAAAACCTTAAAAAACTCTAAATTTGATTTCAATTATATAGCCTTTATCGTATCATGAATACAACATAACTATATTCATTGGAACTATTCCTGATTACAGTAATATTGGAGGATGATGACCCTGAAGCCTTATTAAACTATTTTTAGGTTTATGTGTTACTTAAAAGCTAATATTACCATCAAAATAGAATTAATTCATTTGATCAATAATCACGTTATAGTTTCAAATAAAAAACTGCGTCAGGACTTGGATAGCAATTTAATTTGCCACTCACCCTAACGTATTACTCTAAATTAATTTTTTTTTTTTTTTTTTTGCTAATGCTTTTCATTTGTTTTGACTTTTTCTTGATGTTTCAATTAGTTTTGTTCACAGATGTGTTCTACTGAGCATCAAGATCAGGGGTTACTAAAATTTATGACACTTACTGAGCCAACCCTTGAGTCCTGTCTGACTTCATATTCTTTCAGATGACTAGACATGCGTAAACATAGCTAATTCAGCTACTGTTACTTATGTACCTAATTAATGTAATGACATTTATGGAACTAGTCAGAAAATTTTGGATTAAATACTTTCTTCTCCAACTAATATTATGCCAAAACTAGAACATTTTGAAAACAAATACTGGCTTTGATGAAGTTCTGACAGGATTATTTCTAAGCTCTACAATAGGCTTCCTAGAAGATGAGAGTAGAAGAAAAACAGTTTCTGGAGCCAAAGATGAACATTTTGCGAAGTCCCATTTTTGCCAAAAGTCTTTGTGCACTTGGTTTTCATTCCAGAGTGACACAAAAAGATCTTAAAAGCCACAGAAAAATGTTAAAAAATAGGAAGCCTTTCAGTTAGCTCTAGCTCTTAGCTGTAATTGCCATCTTTGGCCTAAAGCAGTTTCTGTGGCTTTATAATATCTTCAGTATTTGGATTAATCGGAAAACCCTAAAAAATTGTGTCGCAGATGGAAGAAAGGAATTGTTTGGTAGAACAGCATTCCAAGTTGCAGCAAACTTTCTCCACAGACTGGATGACACCAAATTTCTTTGTCCTCAGAAGAGGAAGGATCTATGCCCCCAACAGTGAAAGAGAAGTTCAGGCATGAAAGCCTGGAGACAATCTGCAATGCTGGACTCTAAGTCCTCTTGCTAAGTTAATGAGGAGAATGAATGAGTGTTAGTCTCAGAGGGAATTAGGTAGTCACTGATTTTGAACACTCAACTAGACATACGGTTTCATCTTAAAATGGCTAAATAATTTTAATAAATCTCAATATAGGAGACAGAAACAGACATTATGCAGAAAAAAAGAATTAAAATGTCCTAAGCTAAAGGCAGGAAGGCTGAACCTGATTTGATGAACCAAGGGTGAATGGTGGTTCAGAGGGGTCAGGCTGATGAAGTCAAGATTACTAAGGGACGTATTTTAAATACTGTATAAATAACTGGAAGAGAGGTCTTTAACATTTAGAGAAGCCAGAGATGGGGCTCATACAGTACTGAAAAGAGACAACAGAGATGTGACAGGGAGCATAGATGTCTCAATGGGAAAATAATATATTAAACACAGCCTAGCAACTGGGAAGCTCTGCAGGCAGCAAGGATGTGAACAGGCAAAAAAAAAAAAAATACTTAGCTCACAACCATAGATATAAAAATAGTAAACACAGCTTTCAGTAACCTGAATACTTAACTGTCTGAAGTAGATTTCTGCAGCATTTTCTGCCACTTGGTCACATAAGAAAGATCTGTGAAGACACCTCATTTCTCCATTCCCTTGCAATCCAAGGACAAAGCTAAAATATGAAAAAAAAATATTGAAAAGCACTTTTCTTTGTATGGGTTTGCACATAAGTAAGAGCTACAAGGTGTCCTCTCACTAAGTAACTAAATTCAGTACTTTCCTGGTATGAATTAGTGCTCTGCATTCATTCCAAATGCCAACAAACCATTTTCTGAAATGGAAAGTGCAGGCCATCTCAGAGCAAACACAGTATCCCATGACTTACCAAGAACTGCATGTTTATCACAGTGCTGCCACAGTACAGAGAAATTGCAAATGCTTTATGTAACTTAGAATTGTTTATGAGGCAAACACTCAACCTAAGAGATCCAAAAAATGAGCTTTTTAAAAAGGAATTATCTTTCAGTCATAATTATTGCATTATATCAAGCTGTATCAATAGCATGCCATTGTAAGATCTAATCTAGTGGCAGTCTTTCGCCACATAAAGTAACTATAGCTCAAATGTTTAAAATTTGTCCAGTTAATCATCCAGCTAACTATGCCCACAGAATGGAAAGACATACCTGTGACATTTAGAAGACAGCACATAGCTATTTGACAATGTAATTACCGATGTGCCTGACCGGATAGGAGAAATGGATTACACTTAACCAGCAAAATATTCACATTTATTACTCTAAAAGCCGCACTACTCTGCCTTGAGGTTAACTGGACATCAAATTCTGGCACAAATTTTAGTTTCTTGGTCTTCCCGGTGAACTCTTTCAAATTTAAGAAGGTGTAAAGAAGATAAACTACTATTCGTATGGCTCAGGTATCTGAAACTATATGTTTAATTTACAGAATGTTGGTTCAGTTTTTTTTTTTCTGTCTGTTTTAAATAACTGAGCAAACAGCTGGTATATCTGATGGATGCTCTTACAGGAATAATGACTAACAGCCAGGTTAGATCAGGCTGCACTGTAATTCAGACATGATGAGCATATGTGTACATGTACACAAATTTCATATATAGGGGAAGCAACACCAACAGGAAACCACTAATGTGATTATGGCTTCAGTCTCTAGCCTGCTCTGTTTCTATCAGAAGTTAGCACTGTCTCAGCGCTAATGCACAAAGAGTTATAGTACCTGGTTCCAATGCTGCTGTATCAATCTCTCTTCTTCCCTCATATATTTCTTCAGCTTCTGAAAAATTGTTATCCTATAAAGTTTTAGAGAGAGATAATTATTATTAAGCTTTCAACTATCTTCTACCTATTTCTTGAATTTTTTAACCTTATTCCAAGTAGAAAATCTCTGTTCAAAGGTTATTTCAAGTAGATGTAAGTTGCTCTAAAAGTAATGCCTCCTATTTATTTCCACGGAAACTACAACAGCACAATAAAACAATTTGATAGAGTAAATTCTCAGCTACAGAAAAATGTATTTTTCAACAGTCACCAGCATTAGCTATGCATTTTTGCCAGTGTTGAAGAAGAGCTTGCATGCTGTGCTTGTAAAATTCTGCACCAGCAGAGGTGACTTACTGTTTCACAGCATCTTTGCTGGGAAAATGTTGCCCATGCAGTCCATCTTTCATTATCCCAAACAAACAGAAGTGGTTTGAACAGAAGAACATGCCAAATTCAAACTATATAGTGGATGTGGTAGGACAGTCCAGCCAAGACTGCCAATGTGCTTCACTGTCTTCAAACTAGTATGGGTCCTGGCATTACTGTGTTGCAGGAGAAAGGTTGTCTTCTTCTCTGGCCATTTTGACTCTGGCTCATCACCAGTAATGATAGTATCCAGGAAACTGTCATCTTTATCCTCATATTGGTTCAACAGGTCCTGATGAATGTGAACACAGTGTTCTTTCTGTGCCTATGTGAGCATCTGTGGGACCCATCTGGCCAAACTGTGAAATTCCAGTGTTGCCACTATCATTTTCAATGCAATGGAATATTCAGCTCTATACACAGTTCCCTCATCATAATCTACCAATCTGTGTAGATGAGCTGATCAAGATATTCTTCATTTTGTGGAGTGACAGTTCTGCATGGCTACCTGGAACGTGGCTTGTCTTTTGAAACACTGTTGTCATTGCTGAAACTCACCACCCAGCTCCTCGGTGTGCTCACGTTCACAGCTGGGTCTCCATACATGTTCAGCAAGCACCAATATTTGTCAGTGGATGACATTTGTTTTCTCATGGAGGAATTCAATTGCACCTCTTTGCTTCATACGCACTTGCATGTCAGATGCCATTTTGCCAGACTGCCCCTCTGCTGTCATCTGTCACCAGGCAACAGAATGCAACAGAATATTTGTGAGAAGGTTCAACCTCTGCTGCCATACTGCTAACATCCAACTCTGATGGCATGGGCCAACATAATAAAATAAGAGGCATTACTTCCAGAGCAGCCCTCATATTCTCTGGTTTCAGACTAGTTAGTTTTTCACTTAAAAGGAAAGCGAAATAATTCAGCTTGGTCCTTTATAACATCTATTGATCTACCAGACAGTTTTACAATACAATACAATTTCATTTATAGGATATGTCATAATACCTACATCAACAAAATGACTTACAGTGAATTTCAAACACATTATCGTAACAAATCCGTTGACTAAATTAGAAAAATATCTTTGGTTTATTTTTTCTAGAAATGCTAACTATAGAAATAAGTTGTTTATCCTGAAGAAAGTAATTATCATTGTGCAGGAAGCACAATGAGACAACAGCAGTTCATCGATAAGTATTTGGAGGAAGCAATTAACAGGTATGCTTAGATTGCTAGGACTTGTGATGCAAAATGGTCATGATTAATGTCATTCTTTGTCATCCTGCACATTTCGAAGACTTCTTCTCTATAATATGGTTGATGTAAAATAATGAAGATAATTGTTTTCATAATAATACTCTGCTTATTTCTGCTGGGTGCAATTATTATCCAAAGTACAGAGCAATGATAGGTCTTAAGTATAATTAAATAATTCTAGAATAAACACATAACTGGGAAATAAGATGAATGACTTCTTCTTAATTTTGGGAATTAAGAGTATTCCATATACTAAGACTGATGTAAAGTACCCAAACTACTGTATTTGAATGCTGAACACGACGCACGAAAACAGCAGCAAAGACAGTAGGAAAGCAAGCAAGAATTATCATTATAATAATAGCATCTGCTCTTGATAAATGTATGTTGGATAATTCTCAGTCACATCTTTCAAATAAGTAAAAATGCCATCAATGGCTATAATACACTTTTCTACCTACTACAGAGCTAGAAATTTAAAATAAGTCTAAGCTTCTTGTAAGAGTTATTTACAAAATGGCAATTCAATACTCTTTATTTTCAAAACAGGAATGAATAAAAATTTCCCTGTACAAGACACTTGAGTATACCAGGCTGGTGTTAGTGGATTCCAGAGAGCTTCCATAACAGAAACAGAGGGATGTTTACGCAAAATATGAAAATGAGTAAAAGTTTCTCCAAAATTTGCAAATCAGTAAGACTATGAAGATGTATGAAGACCAGAATTGCCAAGGCTTTTCATGCTATGTACAACATGAAAAAACTGATACAAAAAAGCAAAATCATTTATTTTCAAAGTGCAAATACTACAGGGAGAAAAGTCAACTTTAAAGGTACTATAACTATATCCATACCTGTTTTGGTCCCTCTGAATATATTACTTCTACTACCGTCGTCATCCATTATGGCTTGGGAAGGGAACTAAGAAGAGAGGAATATGATGTCAGTGGAACAGCAAAGCTTGCCTGCATTTCCTCCCAGGAACATAGGAGAACCAAGCGCTAGGCCTAGAGCCTATGTTAAATGTATGAATTGCTCTGCAGTCTGTAGGAGAGAGGATAAGTAAGTGGGGAATTCTCATTAAGAATGTCCACACCCTCCTCAGATATCAGTCACCTCATAGATGAGCATTGACTTGCACAGGAGACTTGCTCACAACATATCCACTAATTCTAATTTCAGTCTTTGGTACAGGGTCCTTGTCCAAATATGCAAAGCCGCATTCAACGACAGTAAATCAACATAAGAATGCAGGGACAAGGTGATGCAGATACGCCCAATTCAAAACATTTGCATTAAAGGTAAGATTTAAAAAAATGACAATAATTCATTTCTGATAATGTAATGGCAAAGCAAGTTCAAATCAAAATAGTGTATCTTAGCAATAGGAACAATCTATGCAATTACATTTCAATTCATCAATGCTTTTTTGCCATCAAAACCACAAAAGACAAAAAATTAACTCACTGTAAGAGCACCATAGATGTGTATCACAGATGTGAATACAAAGAGAGTACAGATATTTACTAATTTCAATGAAGCATTTTGTATTTCTTTTCATGTCTACTCTGGCATAAGAATGTTGAACTTCTGTTTATCTAGGGACAAGCTAGTGCATCTGTATGATTGTTTTCAGTTGCTCCATCTCTTGTCATAGAGTGTCCGTGACTTGTGACAGTGAGAGAGTTGGAAGTAGTCTCTGTACCCTCTGTAACACAGTGTGCCCTATTTAACCACCACTCCAGCCTGTTCTGTCTGCACAACGGAAATAAGCCCTTGGCTGGCTGTGGAGAACTCTTACTGTGCTCAGTAATTCCTGTCAGCACTAAGAGGATCCACCCTTTTGCAGAGGCACACATCTAAAAAGGCAGCATCAAACTTGCAGTGTTGTAGCCATAAATGTGATTGTCTCTTCCTCTCCAGCAATCCCTACATTTGCCCCTTTGCATTACATATCAATAAGCTATCTGTAACAAATACTCATATGTGGCCACCTCATCAGCCAATGTGATTTTGATTCAGAAAAGCTATTCTGAAGTGTATGTGTATGTGTATTTTTCAGTATTTCTTCCACTGAACTATGCTGTAGTGATTTTTGCTTAAACACTGCAGCTTCTCATTTTTCAAGCTTAAATTCCAAAGTCATTTGATGCTGGGTAGGAGAGAGAGGAGATGTTTAAGCGCTGCTCTGCATGTGCTAGCTGCTGTTTCTATCTATATTTCAAGGGTCTGAAGATTTCTAGAGATACTTGTTTCTCCTCAGGATGATAATTTGCCCAGACTCCCACACAAGCATCTTGTAAGAATTTTACCAAAATAAGATGGCATTCTTACATCAGCCAGCACAGGGAGCTCTGCAAAATAAAAGCATGATGAATTTTCATATTTTTAATGTCTTACCCAGTATTGTAACTTTAATTATCTCTGTTCTTGTTGTCACTATAACCATTAGGAATGCTATCAGTCACAGGTAGAGTAAGAGATAAAAAGAAATATCAGCTTCCAAAAGGCAAAAATTTGATACAAGCAGTTTAAGAATTAAACAGCATTGCATAGTGTCTTCTCCACTTTTTTTGCAGTAGAATATATGACGACAGAAGTTAGAAGTAGTTGAGGAAGTAGCACTCTATTCTGCAATTAAAAATGATGGATAAAATGAGAGTAGAACTGCAAAGCTGTCATTTTTAGATATTAAAAAGACAAGCATTTTTCTAAGCTGACTGGAAAAATCTTTCACTCATCTATTCATTCTGCTTAGATGTCAAAAAAATAAAAGCTTTATAACACTTAACATTTTAATAATAATTCATGGGGAAAGAAAAAAGAAAAAAAAACTTAGGCCTGAACTTCCTCTCTTTCAACATAATGAGAAGCACTGTCTTGAAATTCAAAGTCATCAGACTTAAACTCTTACTTTTAAAGAAAAGTCTGAGAAGATGTTAGTATAAATATGGAATAACATGTCCTGTTCTGCTGATGTAAATCTGGAAATAAGAGTAACATTTAATGGTGATAGTAAATTTGGAAAGATTTACTTATTTTTATCTTTTTTCCAGTTTAGGAATTTTCGAAACAGTTACATATCTTTGAGACAGACATCCAAAATCCAGGAAAGGAACCACCCAAGGGCCTCCTTATAAAAAAAAAAAAGGCCAGGCTCTATTTTCCATTTCCTCATTAAATCTTTCTTGGGCTTACAGCTGCCTAAATGCAAAGAGAGAAAATTCTGCTGAAACTTTGACCTTTGCAGTAGGCAGGGAGAGTTTGGGTTGCTGTTTTTCTTTGAAAGCAGGATAATTCCCTAGTTATATACAAATGCTTCAAATATAGGTCATTACAAGGAAATAGCACTGAAGAATCTAATTACAAATTTCCCAGTTTTGGAGAAGAGCTGGTCAGTGAGAATTCACCTGGTAGAGTACATAAAGCACTCTGCCTGTCTGTCAGAAGTCTGCTTATTGGTATGATAGTCACAAATAAACAACGGAAGCTGTGCTTTGGGTTCGCAGCCCCTGGAAGAGTCGTGGTTACAGTGGAGTAAAAAGATCAATGGAGTTTTATACACACATGGAGTCAGCCACCCAAAGCCATTAAAATATGCCCCAGCGCTTGGTCTAACAAAGCATAGAAGAAACTGCAATGTTTATAGGACTTATAAAGTGCAAGAAAGGTCACAGACACCCTCACAACATTAACTGTTTGAATATTAATGTCCTGAAGAGAAGCCAGTACACTGATGCAAACAAACAAACAAACAAACAAAAGCAGTAGTTTCTTTCCTAGAGGGATTCTGTGCTATAACAGCAGCTAACTGTTGTAACTGCTACACTCCTCTATCCTTATCTAATTACTTCTCTCTTTTCCTGTGAAAAAAGTTAAGTAGTATATGCCAGCAGTAACCAACAGCTAGAAATAATTTAATCCTGACATCACTGTCCCAGATTGTGAATTATCACTCTACCAACCATGATGCCACTGTCACTACAGCATCACAGCTTTGCAGAAGCCTATTCCTTAGCCAGATTAATTTTATACCATATTTCAGGCTTTTTCCCCCTGATATTTCTACCTGTACTTCTGGTTCACATCAGTCTGTGTCAAAGAACAATACAACAATAATATATAACTCTAGGGAACATTGATGTTATATAAACTGCAGCATAATACTTACCATATTAAATTCAATTTTTCAATTTAGCTATTCTCTGTCTGTTTTACTTGGCTTTAAAATAAACAAATCTCCAGTGTCAAATGCAGCAATTGGAACTGACCACCTACAGCATAGGATTAAGGAAATGAAAAAATGCTGTGTATTTGTTCTGAAGCTTAAACCTTCTTCTCTCCAGCTAAGGAACTTCATCGATTACAAACCACACTGCTCTAAATTAAATAAAACGGAAATATAATGAGCTATGGTGGAGTGAAATATAGTTTATTTAAAAGCGTTTTCAATCACATAAACTCTAAGAGAGGTCACTCTTCTGTTAAAAGAACTTTGCAGGCTTTTCTCTGGAAAAAAAAATCTGTTATCCTGGCAACTTTATAGTAAAAGACAACACATAGTACAAGGGACAGAAGTTGACTTACGTTCATTAGAAGTCTTTTTACTTCCTCCATTTTCCCCTCTCTGTATATAAAAATCTTATTGACAATATCACAACATTTGGGGTTCTGTGGAGCAAAACCCTACTTTCCTACTGCATTCAGATCCCTGAGTCATGCATGTGGAAGACAGGAGCCACAGGTTTCAGTGGCACTCAGACTCTGAACTTTGTGAACATCTCTGTAACTACTGTAACATGAAGCAAGAACATATGTTCTTCCTCCACTTGCCTAGCTTAAAAATGTGACTCGTGTTGATATTATTCTAACTCAGGGGAGCATGCCTACTGAGAAACAAAGATCAAGAGATACCCAGAGGAGGAGTGGCCATGTTACCTGTTTCCTACAAAAGGAAGCTCATACTTTTTTTCTGAAGCTTGCCAGCTCACATTATTTGCAATGCTTACCCAACAGTCTAAATCCAAACAAAAATTAAGCAATAGATTATTTCAGAAATATAATAGAGAATGAGATGATGATCTTACTGGTTCTGTAGTCATTCTGATTGTTTATCAATTACAGGTAGAGTTGACTGGAGGATGTAATTGTATGGTTAAAAATATGCATATAAATCTAAGTTCTATTAAAGTCAAAGGAAAGAATCTCATTACAGTTTGTATGCTGAAGAACACTAGTAATATTATGGGTCCTTCTCTGTAAGCTCTCTCTCTTCCCCTCTGACTGAAACCCAGAATTCAATATATCATTATGTATAGATTCTAATGTTGTCCTTTACATTCACTGAAGGAGCAAGACTGAAGAATCTCCGCAGTGCTCAACCCTCCTATATTGGAAATCATTTCTGCTTTTCCATTTATTTTCAAGCTGCTTGACTTACATGCTTTATATTACGACATACTTGTATGAAATTTGAGAGGCTTGTTTTAAGTTACAAGTCAGTTCAGGGAGGAACAGAAGCATATGAAAAGAAAAACATGAAAAGGAGTATGTTCAGAGCATATTCAGTACTATGATTTTGAGGTTACTTAAAAATATATAAAGTTAAATTCATGGAATATCATGGAATTTAATCCAAATTATAATAATATTTAATAAGTAATTTCCTACCTATTTACAGATTAGTATTTGTCATGTAGTTCACAATGTTGAATTAACTTATTTGATAGCTGCTGCTAAGCTTGCTCTTTTTTTCAGTGCACCTGATCCATATATGGTAGTTTGGAAGCTCAGAAGAATTCAGTGAATTCTGATCAATGCACGAGATATACATGTACAGTTTAAAGGGAGCTCTGTAAAATTAAGGAAGAGATGCTGGCAAGAGGCCCACAAAGCACTGTCAGGTCCTGTCTTGCCATGTCTCTCCTTGAAGTAAGCAAGTCAGTAAGTCGTGTTCACTTGAACAACTCCCGTGAAGGAAAGCATTAGGTCTGGCAACTCCATTCTGAGACAGTGAATAGCAACAGATCTTTTAGGAGGTCTCAGAAGAGGGTGGGATTTTGAACTGTATTACACTGTAGGTTGCCAGAGAGAGTGATAAGAAAGACAGAAAAAAATGAAGAAAGGGCAGAAGACTGAGAACAGGCATCACTTGAAAGACCATTGAGGTGAGCTAAGTGTGAAGCCTTACCAAGAGTCAGCCAAGAATTATGACTCAGCCAATTAGAAAAAGGCTTTTTAATATCATTCTCTAAAATGATAGAGAAAATTAAACTCTAGTCAACTCATATTTACAATTTATATAATAATTTCTCAAATTATTAGCTTTATTCACAGAGATAGTTCCTCTCAATTTGGTTTACTAAGCTTCACTCCAGCAGGGTGCTAATTGCAGCCTTAGCCCAGCAAAGCATGCATAAAAGCGATCTTATGAGCAGTTGAATTGATTTCAGTGAAGTATGGATATGTTTAAGATATTCATACACTTAAATGCTTTGCTGGAGTATGGTTTAGATGAACAACATCACTGCTATTAATCAACCTTATCAGCCCGTCTAGCAACGCAATAGAGCCAGCAAAAAGTTAATGTAATTGCTAAGTCATTGGAAATAGGACAGGCACAAGTCTATGAAATGATCTTGTGGAAGCATTTGTCGGAAATTAGTTCTTTTTTTTTTTCCCCTCCAAATTATCTCATATTTCTGACCAACAAGAGAACTGACTATTCTGTGCAAAAATGAAGAAATCACATAAAACTAAACATGCTGTTATTAGTCACATTAATAGCACATCTGAAAGAAAGACTGTTCAAAGATCAGGTGCAAAAGTTTATGCATTTTACTAATGACAGAAAATATTATTATTCATATATCTTATTAGTCTTAAATAATATCTTTTTAATTAAAATTAGTGCCTGCTAAATTTCTTGAATAGCATTTAGCAGTGATAAAGAAAACAATACAGATTTCCTGTAAACACTCTGTTGCACATAATTATCAATAATTATCAGTTCATTTACTTAAATACCCAGCTTGTGTTACAGTAGTCAATGAGACTTGTGCTATACAACGAATTAGATTTCATAAACCAAGCCTGATAACAATATGGGGACTTATACTGAAAAATCAGGACATGGTGTTGAGCCCAGCAGTTAAAACAATTACTAAGGATCCAGGCAGCACTGAACCACTGCTTGAGATGGGCATCAGGAGGTGGGTGCTGACAGCATGCTGTGGGAATTAGAGCCATTTGTGTTGACTAACCAGGCTTTACCCACATGCCAGTAGAAAGAACAAGAAGCAACCATTTCCAGAACTGCCCGAGTGATTTAGGAGGTTAGATCTCATTTCAAAGCTCCTTGAGTATTCATAGTATGCAAACCTAATGACACTTAAGATACAAGTCCCATGTTGATTTTATAAACAAATCAAAAGATGTATACAGTTCTATTAGGTGTCTCAGTACTCTTAATATGCACCTCAGTATTTACCTGTGGGTATGGTCCTCAGTAACTTTAAGACGTAGTCTAGTTCATTTCAATGTTCTTCTTTTTCTCACTTTGAGAATGTTATTTAGAGGATGCTGAATTTAATGCAAAGTCCTTCATTATATCAGTGATTCTGAATATGATTTGTTAAAAAAAAAAACCAAAATCATGCATATCTCAGTTTGCAGACAGACAACAGGACACAAGCACCAGATTTTATTTACACTCTTCCTGAGTCAGAAGGCTACTCTTATGAGACCCTCTATCTCTTCTCATTGCATCCCAAGGGCTTTAGGACTTTTAGAACATAAGCCATGCATACGAGCATTATCAATATGTCTTCACCATTTGCCTTAAGTGAAGAAGGCAAAGTTTATAAAGCTGCTGTTTTTCTTCACGGGATTATATAGGAACTTTACCTCAGAACTTCCTAAAACTGTTGCTATAGGATTCCTGTTGTAACCTTGATGCAAGGATATAAGAGAGGCAGAACTGAGAATCTTTCATTAAGCCAACAGAGGTGGAAAAATACCTGGCTGAAAAAGCAGCAGCCAACCTTCAGCTAAGCAGGGGCTGCAAACAATTGTTCCAAGTTTAACACAAGAAAGCTAAGCAATTAAACAACTTAATAATCTTTTCTCCTTGTTTCAGATTATTATCTTTATATTAAGACCTTAAGTCTTTGCAGCAGGATGGGAAAAAAATGCCAGCCAAGAACTGTGAGGAGGTAGTTAAAATGAAAATGGAGAATATTAAAATGTCCCATAAAATCAATATCTCTGCTTAATCCATGGAACTATTGCTTTTGTATCCAGTAAAATTATATACTTCTCTTACCTAGGCTTTGGTCTGAAGATATTTTGTAAGTTTACCATGAGAATTTGAAGATAAACTATTTAATGACAAATATCCTTTCATTCACAGTTGTTTCTATCACTTGCTGAATTGCTCAGTTCCATGTACAGCAAATAATTTTGCTATCACTGCTGTCATTGGTACATTTAGTGGTTTGGGTGATCTTTATTTTGCTTCAAGATGACCATATGAAGAATCCATGGAGTACAAAGGCATGTTTTGCTTAACTTGAATTCAGATAGGTAGGTATCCACTAAAGTTTTTTTTATGTATGTTCATATGCTTAACAAAAATTTCTAGGCAATTTGTGGAACAGTCCCTTATTAATGATGCTCTTGACAATAGCAACATGGTTTCTTCCTTTCCAGAAAACAGCAGGGTAGACATTATATAAACATAATCTTCCTGTAAATCTTTTCCTGTGATTGAACCAGGATAATTAGATCTAGTTTTGCCAAAACCACCAGCAACATAATTCTATGAAACTGTCTGGAGCTGAAGGCTAATAATTTCAAAAGTAAATACAATATTTACATTCATCAGCCTAATGGAAACATAATAAAGATGTAGAAAAAAGTATAGTCTATTATAAAAGCTGCTTATATTCTGTTCAAGTAACTTTAATATAATTTTCAGTTTCTATATTACTGTTTTTAACAATAATACACCAATTTTTTCAACCAAGAGGAAGACCCTCAACTAGTATGTCTTGTGTACAAAATTACAGTAAAAGGTCATTCTCACCTCAGATAGTTTAGTATCCAAATAAGCAACATAAGAGAGAGAAGGAAGCTAGTTCTGTTGTCTCCAGCACACATGGGAGAGGCCAAAATACATAGATATAGTCTATGCATGTGTGGAATGATGGCGGAGTGAACAACTCAGCCTAATCAGAGTTACAGGTCAAGGATTAATGAAAATGAACCCAAATTGTTTATTGTTTATCAGACATTCAGGGTGCAATTTTCTAAACATCTCCAAAGCAAAGATTAACCCCAACAAACTTTAGATAACTAATGTGTCAATCTTTTCCCTAAGCAAAAGTATCTAATGCCATGTGAGATGTTTGGTTACCAAGGACATCTGCAAGATGGTGGCCAATTCAATGCAACACCTGCAGAAAATCTACAGACATTGGGATCTCAGCAGTAGGGCAGATGCGGTGGTCTGCAGACTCTCCGAGTGCTTAGATGCCTACGATGATAAGCATCTAAAACAAACCTTAAGTGAAAAACATTTATTGGTCATCTGCATTTTCTATGCTGTCTCTATATTTAGTAGAATGAGATACTGATCTTCAGTAGGACAAACTGCTCTCTGGAGGTGCCACTCTTTCTCCACTGACTTTAGAGAGAACCTTGGCTAATTGTGTTCCTGAAGAAGGTTCTGAATTTAGGCATTGAGTTGGTTTTTTACATACTGTTTTTGCTGTCTTCTAGTAGATGTACCCTATACAGCCTTAGACAAAAGGCTCAGTGTTTTTCATTGCTATTCTGTTTTCATAATTCATAATCTTGTATTTATTCCTTAATTTATTTATTTAAATATTTATTTAAATGTAAAAAAAATATAGCTAAGTGCACATGGAAAACAAAACTGAATAAATAAATGAATGAACAAAAAACACCACAAAACAACAACAACAACAACAACAACAAAACAACAAAAAAAACCTACAGCATCACTTATGTCTTCATCAGAGGGCAAACCACACTTAGGAAAAATGTTATTCTCAGCAACTAAGTGCCAGATTTAGCTTTGAGTACTCAGGCTTCAAAACAGCAAGCCACTTCCAGAACTATTCCATCATTTGTGAAGCATGTCTGAAAGCATCTACAGGTAAGATAACTATAATAAAATTATTTACGTATTTGTTGAGACGTATTTGTTTTAGAGGACACACGCAAAATAATTATTAAAATAATAAAAATCCAGCACTTCTAAGCTTGCTTCTACTCCTGTAGAAACATGTTATTCAAGGACATTTATACATCCAAGCTGCGAGGAAGACAGTTCCAGACTTGTCTAACCTGTGCCCCCATCTCTAACTGAAGAATTAAATATTACACACTCTGACAGGTCCACACAAGCATCTATTCTAGGTTGTTTTGTTTTTTTCACCTTAACACAAATCTCTTCAAGATTTCTTGAAGTCTTTATCTTCCATGCTCACATACTGGCTATATTCCACCAGTACAGAAGAAAGACTAATTTGTAACATTTTTCTTGGATTGACTTTTTTGTGGATTAGTTGTGGCATGTACTCATTACAGAAATGTGCCATTATACACGTTGCATACTTTGACTTCCATTGTGTTTTAGGTTGCTGTCTGTTAGCATACATGAAACCATGCTAAGTAACTGTTTGCTTATTATGAAGACACAGGGGAAATTTATAGAGTAGAAAATTCTTGTCTTACTCATCCTTCTTCCCTTTCCAGAACTCTTGGGTTTTTAAATTCAAGACAAGAATATCAAGCATGTATTTCTACATCTTGGAATATAACGTAGGACTTCTAGCATATGCAACAACACAGCCATAGAAGAATATTATCTAAAAAAATGAGTATGTCATATAATAAAACAACATATTTTGCAAATATGTATCTGCTATTGGTTTAGCACTTCTTCTGAAAGATGTATTTTTCAGATAGCTTGTGTTTTCCTGACCAGGCACTCATAGGCAGTGCTTTTACATTAAATTTTTACATGATATATATGTATGTATTAATAAGAATCTGAGAACAAAAAGCTGTATTTACTTTCATGAATACAACTTGTGACTGGAACCAGAAGGAATGCCACAGTCCAAGAAAGTCATCTTGCTGTGCTTTTTTCTTACCTAAGAGAGCTCTGGTTTTGAACATGGGTGAGATGGCCAAAGAAATACTGGGACTATTATCTTCTAATAACTTCTGTCTAAATGACAATTACTACAAACCTGGTTCATGTCAGATGAAATGCAATATTCTTTGCAGTGACATGGTTCAAAAGAAAAGGTTTAAAATCTGTGAATGTTCCAGTCCCGTAAAAAGCATTTCTATCAGGCAGCATTCACTTTAAGACAATCTATAGCTTTTAATTCTTAAAAAAAATACATTTTTTTTTCTCTAATGCATACATACAGCCCCTCTTCAGCTTTTTCAGAGTGATGCTGTGTTAATCTAGTGAAGGTCAGTCTGAGAAAACTCAACTAACAAAGAAAGTGCTCTTATGAATCGTATCACGTCATGTCAGGCTCACAGATAAATGGGCATTAGCTATAGATTGAGATACTTACCAGTTCATCAAATTCCTTCATATGTCTGGTATTTTATCTTTGATTATGTACCATTGGGTTCAATTTAATATTTTGTAAGTTATTAGTTTGTAATTGTTTTCATATATTTGTACATTAAATACAGAAGGAGTGGGTGTAATCTGAAGCACAACTGAATTTTCTCTCCCTCTGCTACAATATAGATAATCATGATTTATTATGATAGGTAGTAATTTGCTTGCAATGAATCATATTTTATCAAGAAGCAAAATAAGTATTTTTATCTCTGAAGAATTCTCTGTGCTTTTTTTCCCCTTCTTTGTGTTTCATTTGTAACTTTTCTTTATGGCTTAGGAGTTTCATGACTCAGAGAGACACTAGAGCACAGGTATGTTGGCAGATTTGCTTCCTGTCATTTCATTTAAATGAAATCAATTTTCTCTACCTCTAGATGATCCATTTCTGAGACATACCTTTCCATTTTTAAATATCTTCTGGTTTTCCTTCAGCTGTGAAATAATTGCTTTGTTCCACCACACTGCAAAAAATGCATACTATGTACCAAACCTTAAAAAAAAAGTAAAATATTATTTTAGAAATTGTTACAATATTTTTTTTTAATTCAAAAAGTGTCATAAACTGCTTACTGTGAACACAGATCAGACAAAACAGAAAACTATTCTTAATGAAACTATTCTTAATGTATGAATGAATAAATCATTTTTTATGTATCTTATGCTACTAAGAATGAATTTAATCAACTAAATGTTAGTTAAACTAATGTTGTGTTTCCATATGAATTTCTAGACTGGATGAGGAATCAGCCTTACAGCTTGTATTCCTGAAGCTAAAGCATTTCTTTTTTTTCTTTTCTTTTCTTTTTTTTTTTTTTTTTTTTTTTTTTTTTTTTTTTTTTGCCTACATATTTGACTACTCTAGCTCAAATTTTGGACTGTATGTTTTAAAGACAATGTGAGATTAAATAGCCAAGATAATGGAAGAGTGAACAGATTTACACATCCTTACTTCTCTAACTGTTTCTGATCTTCGGGGTAATGTTTGTCACACCACCATTCAGAGTATTTGGAAAGTAGCCTGACTCACGTTTTGGCATGACTATAAGGAGACCTGTGTCCTATGGCTGTCCCCCATTTTGTTTCTTCAAAACACTTTTGTGTCTTCACTTCATCTTGGCAGGTAGGACTGCTTTCTGCTGCTGCAGGCTTTTTTATTTGATAAGAAGCCCTAAAATAGTAGAAGTTTCACAGAATTAATGAAAAATATAAAAGCTGGGATAAAGAGATCCAAAGATAATCAGAAGGAATTTTCACCTCAAATAGTAAGCAAATGTTCCTTGAGTTGTTTGAGGAAGAAAGGGATAAAGGATGTTATTTCTTTCTGGGCTGGTCTAAAAGAGAACAGTTGTAACAGTTCACATACATACATACCTACCAGTTTGCTAAAGTGAAAAAGATAACATACATAATCACAGAATCACCGAGGTTGGAAAAGACCTCCAAGATCATCTAGTGCAACTGTCCACCACCTGCCATGTACCTTATATATTAACCTCTGTACAGGGAGTGGAATAAATAAATAGTGAACTCTTCAGCATACAAGATGTAAGCTAGTCTGGGAAATGCATTTCAGCTAGAAGGCTAATAAGTACTGAAATAAACAGACTGAAAAGTTTGTGAGACCAACATCTCATTACGAAAAGGGTAGGCAGACGTGTCAGACATTTGTAGGACTGATCCTGACTTTAGCTCTGAGCTGAACTTGATTAACTCTCTGATCCTTTCCTAGACTCGTAGGCTAAGATTTGAAATTGAGCTTACAGGTAAAATGTAATATAAGAACTCTGAATTTCTTTCTTAAGTACCACTAGAAGTTCAGAAGTTCACTGGATTTCCATATACTAGGTAAATTTATTATAATACTCTAATTTCAGCGAGGTCTTGATCCATACTGACAACGAGAACATTGGAATTCATTCTCCTTAAAAAATAAACAAACAAACAACAACAACAAGGGAGTGGGAAGGATTTTCATTCATGACTGACTGGGAGACTGGGAAAGGTAATCAGGATTTTTTCATTCATTCCTTCAAAAGATGTTTTTTTGTGATTATTCCTCAGTTCTGTGTGCACATATTACAGAAAAATTTCATAGGTTTTTGCAGATAGAAATCTGAATATATTGCAAGATTAGTTCCTGTTCCAGATGTCCAGTTCAGTCTCTGGGCCAGAGCCAGAATTACTGCATTAAATTCAACTTTCAGAATCATATTTAGCTGGAATGGATTTGACTTCTGAAAAGCTGTACACGAACAAGTCAGTATGCACAACTTATTAGCAGACAGAAATAGATGAACTCAGTTGATGTGGACTATTTATAGAAAATAATGTTACATTAGCAGCTTGTCTGAGAGCAGATATTTACTGTTTTCCATTTTCTATTGACTTAAGTAGAGAAGGAAAGCAGGCCAAGCTCTCTTCGGTAATGGCAAAGAGTAGTAGAAAGTGTTTCACCTAATAGCAGAAAGTTTCATGTCCACAAAGCTAATCCTTAATTCTTGGTCTTTGGAAGGAAAATGTGACATACTGTGATACCAGTTACTGTTTCTAAAAAGGCACCGGGCACTGCAGAAACTGTGCAAATACAAATAAAAAACCAGTAATGATCTGAATCTTTGAATCTTGAAGCCTTTATAGTTTAAGGAGACTGCAAAGATTTGAGTGCATACCTAATAGCATATGTTTTGTACTACGTGAACTTTTGAGATGGACAAATAAAAGATAAATGACAAGAGTGTAACATTTCAAACGAAGAAAATTGAAATTAAGAAAATAAATTAAATATGCAGTTTTTGTATATGACTCCTGTACATTTCTGGCTGTCTACTTCTGAGCAAATTCCAATTCCTTTTTAGTGGTGACAGAAGCTGTGAGCCTGCTACAGCAATCTGGGACGCTCAGTATACTTGCTTCCATTTTTTTCCTTGTTGCAATTGTTCAGAGAACACACCACAGACTGACATCTGAGGATGAGTTTTTCTCATAGAATACACCAGGGCTGGCTAGCTGAGAAGAGAAAGCTTTAAAGGGAAGGCAGGTTGACTTCAATGGAAATGCTCCATGAGCGAGGTGAAGATTTGACCCAGAAAGGTCTGCATGTTTCTGAACAAACTGAATTATCTTCTGTGCTTCTCAAAGATGGGTTGCTTAAAAAAAAGTGTAAAAATTTATCTCCCAGATCACATCTTTGAGAGAAACTATTTTCTGCTATTCTCTACTAAAAAAAAAAAAAAAAAAAAAAAAAGCCCTATTTTACTTCTGAACTACATGGAAATTTTAAACTCTATGCTTTCTTTTACCCCACGTAAAAGCAGTGAATTACTCCTGACAGTTCTTTATTGTTTCGATTGTTATTAATTCCACATTTGCCTCTTTTCATGCATCTCTTGATTCCTTTTTCTTGCACAATCAAAACATGTACTTTCTAAGCAGCTGCTTAGCATATATGGCCTAATCCTTGTGTTATGGGGCATTTGTATGGAAATCAAATACCATAATATAAATGAGGGTACAAACTGTGCTTGATCATGAATAGTCAAGTCCTGTTGCTTCTCTAAAAGCTAAATTGTCTCCATTCTGGCTCAGTAATACTTTTATCTATAAAAATACTATTTTCATCATTCTGAAACATTTTTTTAATCCTCTGAATTTATTGCACCTTGTTCAGGATTATTTGATCAATACGGTTTAATTAAGTTAGTACTTAAAATATTCTTTATATCCGCTGACATATTTTTAAATATTTGGGCATATATCAGAACACTTTATCTATTTTTTCTGATTTCAACTGCTCACTAAATTTAAATGATTTTTTTTTCCAGGCTCCTGCACATCTTTTCTTTGAAAATTTTATAGAAGAAAAGAACAAGTACAAATTTCTGTCTGTCTAATGCTGATTTCTACTGCCTATGAACTGCTGATATTATAATATTATGTTTTAGCTTGTTTTAATATATTGATTAAATTCAATATTGTAAAGTTAAGTAGCTAATAGTCGTTTATCCAAATAGAAGAATATTCAGTATGGATGTCATTTTGCCATGCTGCATTTACTTTTCAGTTCAGCATATTCCTCCTAATCCTGAAACACATCCTATAACTGATTAAAGGTGACCAGTTACAAGGAGAAGAAAGAGAGAGAGATGCATTATAAAAAGTGAGCTAATAACATTAAAATGTGGGAAATCATTTTCAAAAAGTCTGAATCTAGACTTGTGCTTTATAAATCACAACCCAGAAGAGGCTGGGGATTCAGCCAGATCTCATTAATTGCACAGGAATAGAACCATAAAGACTGAAATTTATGTAAAACCAGTTCAGCGGCCTACTCTTTTATGGGAACTATTTGGAATCAATCTGTATCTGCAACTCTTCTGTGGGAAATGAGTAGAAGAGCTACAGCAGGTGCTTTAAAGTAATAAGGGATTTCCTATGAAACTCAGTGGACTGATGACTCACCAGTTTAATTATGGCCTACTCTTCTGTTATAAAAGCAGAACAATTATTTTTAAAAGGCTCTTGTTGAGTAAATGAGTTTGAACAGAAAATCTTTCATAGGGAAAAAAAAAAGATACCCATATTTTATTTTAAGGAGTTTAAGATTTATAGAGAATGTCTTCAGACTACCGTACTGATTAGTGTTGTCTGAGTGCTCCAGAGTAACTAGAGAGATTTAAAGTAGCTGTTTTTATGCAGTCTGGCTTTTCCTCATTTTGAATTTCTGATATATTTTCTCTCTGTTCAGCTGTTTGCTTTATTCCTAACTTTCATATATCCCAGAGAGACAATGCCGTAGTTCAGTTGGACATTGCTGTTGCTGTCACTAAAATTACTATTTCCTTCTCTTATGACACAGTTCACTTTCAGCAGGTTGCATGTCTGGAAAGTAGGGCAGGCTTTACAAAATGGTGAACTACCTCCTGCTGCCATCAATGAGAATTTTATTGTTAACTTGGATGAGCAAAATCTTTCACCCAATAAAATGCAAAGTAAGATCTTACATAACTCCATCTCTGCTATAAACAGTACACACCTCAGATCTGATGCGAGGATGATCGATCTCCTTGGTTTTGAATTCCAATACATTGGGCTGCAATAAATAGCAACTATTCCTCAGGATCCACCTTGAGCAATGGAGCTCTGCATCAGTCCTGCAAACGTATCTGCCTCCTATGACCCTGCTGTGATTAGCTCTGCAGAGAATAGAAAAGACGTCTGTTAAAATGTTTCTCTTTTCCTTTTTCCAGCTGCAGCTATCTGCAGTGACTGCACTGGAAAGACACCTGAGAATGTGAGTGCTTTTCCTGGAATTAGAAAGCAAGGGTGAATGTGAAGAAGACTGAAGGCCTTGATATTAAGGAAGTCATTTATATGAAATACAGCATGCCATCCCAACAAATGATAAAAACTCATGACTGCTGAACCAGAAATATCTGACTCCTTACAATATTTATTGCAAAGTAGTAGTTTCCAGTGAAAATTCCTGTGACAAAAGTGAAGGGACTATCTGCTATTTAGGGTATATGGCAGATGGCAATGGGTCATGTAGTGTATCTCCCTGACACTGTTCATTTTCCAGGCCAGTTGGTTACATTTGACAGGTCTACTCAGAAATCATTAACCTGATCTGCCCATGTCTGTCATGTCTCTAGCATAATGCATCTTCATGGTATAAGGTAAACTGGGTACCTGGAGGGTAAAGGAAATAAAAAAGACTCATAGCCTATATAAATCAAAAGAAAAAGGAGAAAAGGAAGCCACTTAGAAGAGTAGGTGTCATTGATTGACTGTAATTTTAAAGGGTCTTTCTTATGATGGACAAATTTCTGAAGTGTTCATTAACTAATGGAATTATGGTGGCTGACTGCTGCTGTCTCCACAGAACATCAGGTTAAAAAGCACAGATAAATAATGGGTTTTCCTTTATTATGGATCAGTGTCCTCACTGTCTGGAGCTCATGTGAAGATGCTGTTAAGGATTAAGGGGCTTTCATTACTGAAATTCATGTTTATGCTTTTCTGTTCCTCAATAATGGTATACACATGCACAAGGGAATAGGAAGGGGGAAAAGAAGGGAAGATGGAAATGTTGCCAGCAGAGAAGAAAATTATTCTGAAATGCTTGGTAATAAATGCTTTTCCTACTGCAAAACACCAAATGAAACTGAACTCAGAGGGTTAAACAATAGAGGCATAGCACCTGGTCTTTAATATATTCAATTATCCAGAAAACAAAATCAATTTTGTTTTTGTTAATAGCACTGAAATATGCATTACACTATTTTAATTAAAGCAGTCTATTACGCTTGCAATTCAGTTCATTCCTGCATATTCCCCTAGGGCAGTAGTCATGTACTGTGATAAAACATAATGAAAATAATTTATAAAAGAAACAATACAATAAATCAATCTGATGCCTAATGAACCTTCATTACAAGGATGGATGCAATATTTTCTTAGAATATGTAGTGCTTTCTCCTTAAATTATTGGAAGAATGCCTCAAAGCACTTAAAAAAATAGCACCTTTCTGCATCTCAGCATGCTTTCAAAGCATCATATCTTAAAATCTCAGCATTTCTTGGCAAAACAAACAGCAATCCCTTTCATTTACACTAGCTTTCTGTTTTTTTCTCTTATCTTTAGTTAGATTCATCTGCCTCATAGTGACACCTGTAGAGACCACAGGGATTTCACTCATTTGCATACTTTAGCAGTCAGCTCTTTATTGTCTGTATTCCAGTAGACCTAAATTTTATAGGTGAGATAATTTTATGTCTGGGGACGTGAGCTATTCAAACATCAAGTATAAAACAGGCTGTTCCCTGAAGATCTCACAGTGCCAGCAGGCAAACAGAAAGCTAAAAGGTGAGACAGAGGGGCCATTAACATTTTCATACCAGACGCACGGAGAAGGGCAGTAAGCAGAGGTGACGTATTCTAAACGATTCTGGATGCCACCTCTGAAAGACCAGAAGTCTCCTGGAAGGACCAGATTTCATCAGTGATTATGCAGAATGTCCATGGCCCAGCCCAGTCCTCCCATCTTCTAAATGTTCACCCCGTCATGAGAATTTCTATATATACCACTACAAGGTTAAGTTCTACCTCATCTTGTTCTCTTGTACAGGGTAGCCATAATTCTGGCAGCTGTGAATAAATAAAGTTACTCAATGGGAATTCTCAGTGCCACAACCAAGCCTTTAATAGACCTGAAGTTCCTGTGTAGTAATTTAGGAATAAAAAATACTGCTCTGGTTATTTATTATTTGTTCTGGAAAAATTGGATGTAAATAATGGTTCAAGACAAATACTATCAATTACTTAAACACTGTTAGAGAGCAGTGGCAGAACTATTAGCTTCTATGTTTGTCTCCTCTTGCACCAAACCACAAAGCTGCTCTCGAGTACCACAGGACAAGCTGCTGAAGCAGTTTGCAGAGACACTCCAACAGATTCCAGGCAGGCACCTGGAGGAGCAGTGCCAGCCGGCTGCCGAAATGGCCTGGCAGGAGTTCATTCCAGAGGTGCCTGCTGGTTGGGAGCATATCAGCTCACAGGAAGCTGTTTTGAACCTTAACACTCAGCTCATACTGGGGTACAAATTTAGCAGCAACAAGAATGTTAGCAACAGCTAACAGCCACTGCTCCATACCATCTTGTCTTTATGAGGAATAGTGTCTCCTGGCTGGCCAAGGTACTGTTGCTAGTCCTGTAATCGCTGCTGCAGATAGGTGTTACAGGTTTGTCCTCTAATCTGAGAGAGAGGGTATAAAGTCCTTGGAAGCATGCTAATATATGCAGTATTAAATGTGTCTAAAGAAGCCGCAGATCCCTAGGTTACCATCAGCAGCCTTAGGTAGACAAAAAAGACAAGCTGACTGTTGTGTGGTTCTATAAATACTTTATCACAAATTTTTATTCCTTTTGCCTATACAACCAAAAACACTTTGCTGAAATAGGTGAGCAAACTTAAAATGCTCAGATAAAGCTCACACAGACAAGCAGGTAGCATAAATCCTTTGCATTTTCACTTTGTATTCATAGTTTCTGCCACATGTGACTTTTTTTCTAGCTGAAAAATTGTTTTACTTGTCAGAAATGGTGTTCATGTATGAAAAACTATCTTAGATGGAAAAGAAGTGATTGTGAGTGTTACTCTTGCCATTGTTTCCTCCTATAGCCCACAGTTTTCTGACTCCTACACTGTTTTCAGTATAGACAAATCAGTGATTTTGCTCCATTTTAAAGAGTACCACATTAGCACAGAAGAAAAAGAAAGCCAGTAATTCCATTCATATTTTAGATTCATTTGTTTTGATAGATCTTACCTTTCAAAGTGGGAAGCATTCAATGTCACTTGTTTTCCCTTTTAATGACCAATAGCTTATTTTAGGTAGATAGAACAGAAATGGATAAGGATATAAAATCTCAAGTATCAGAGCAAAAGGTACTATTATTTGCCCCCAGAATTGTCCTTCCTGAGGGACTCATTACCACACAATTACTGGCTGAAAGCTTTGCTCACCTTTCTTTCATCTTTCTTGCCATCCTTTGTCAACAAGAAACTAATTGATGGACTGTTGGATTCAAGTAGAATTACTATCCATTGTATTCATATACCTCATTGTATATTAATTACATTTAAAAATCTAGATGATTATTGCCAGATATTTATTTTCTTGCAGAAAAGAACTTGCTATTCATTGCAAGTATTCCATCTTATTCCATCATTTCAGACAGACAGAAGCCAGAGAAAAATTAGGGAATAAGGTATACTGTAAAGTAAGTTAATTAGAATATAATTAAAAGTGATAAAATTACAGCATATGCCAACATCCATCAAGTCTTTATGGGACATGAGAGAACTGGAATTTATTACGTGGTCAGATTTGAACTATTTTCAACAAAAAGAAAGAAGAGGCATCTGCCTGATGAATACACAGCAACTACTTTTGATCCAAGTACTGAATCCTTCTTAGGACTCTATAGTACACATGTAGAGATTCTTTCCTAAGGTCTCTGCTTGATTATGTCAAAATAAAATATCTTAGGGTTTTTAACATGCAATGAAAATTAAAGAAACATGGCAGATAGATATACTACAAAGAAGAATTTTCATTCTGTGAAGTACAGTAAATTAACAAATAACTGGAATAGCTTCAGCTATTAATGAAACATTTAGGCAATCTCTAAATGTAGGCACTGCCATATGTGCTTATTTCTATGTACATCAAGTTCTGCTCTCTGTTATAAATTGCAGTCAATACCTGTCTACGAAATGAAAGAATTTTGGCCTAGTGCCTCTTTGGGGTATCTCATTCTGTTAAATAACTTACTTCTGAGAAACTTAGCTAGATCTTCACTATTCAGTAACTCATGATTGCCTTTTTAATTAAAAGCTTGAACCTTACTTTATACTCATTAATCATATTAGATTGGAGTGTTGATATAATGGGCATAGTTCACCTCTCAGACACATTAATAGAAATTTTATTGAAATGCATGGTAAGTTGCTTGAGGATTTAGAAATGCTATTTTCCTTTTAGCTGCTCTACTTCCACATGCCTAGCCTAATTCTGTAGCTGGCACTACTGCCTTTCCTCAGGATTCACTTTTGATCCACATGATCACATTGCATTAGAGAAGCCAGGCTAGCACAAAAAGAAGCAGTGGGACATGAGACTCACCTGCGTGTTCTGAGAATCCCTTTGCTTCAAGTCTGATGTGAAATGAGCTCCTTAGCTTCCTCAGACAAGGCTCAAACTCAGTCATGTACACAAAGCATACAAAGCTGAGGTACAATTCAAGCCTTAAACCACACCTGCTCATCCACAAATCTCAAAGAGTTACTTACACTGTGTTCTTACAGTTCACTTTGCCCAATAGCACACGCTGACTATACGGATATGTGCTGTTTACCTGTAATAAGCACGGCTCCTTCAGTGAGTGTACTTTTTCCCACAAAAATCAGTATCAAAACTTCAGATGATTTCAGTGTTTCAAGACTGGGTCTGACAAGTCTGGTTTTTATAAGAAATACAAGCCTGAGCCTCTGCCGGTATAAATCAACACAAGTCCCCACTGGAGCTAGGCTAATCTACACAAGAGCAGGATCTAACTTTATGTATTCTTTTCTTTCTCTTCTGTCCTGCTGGCAAGAACCCAACAGCAAAGCTTTTTGTGCATTTGTTTCACTTTGTGTAAGGTCAGCTAAGGTTTTATGTAAAACAGATGGGCAAACTTAAAAATGATTTTTCACATTGCATC
The DNA here is from genome assembly GCF_016699485.2 of Gallus gallus. Taxonomy (NCBI): domain Eukaryota; kingdom Metazoa; phylum Chordata; class Aves; order Galliformes; family Phasianidae; genus Gallus; species Gallus gallus. The sequence goes on from NC_052540.1 coordinate 7,096,934, forward strand.
GAAAACCAGTAAAAAAGCAAAAGGGGGAAAATTACTCTTTTTGTTCTTTCAAATGTTGTTGCAATGACCTTTATTTTACCCAGTGCCTCAGTTTTAAAAAAGGAAAACAAACCCCTGTTTTTATTACAGTGGAAATGTTTTCTCTGCTGTTCATGGAGGTCTTACAGAGAATCAGCAAGAGAATGAAAATTCCCAGTGGTTCATTGGCAGTTTGAAAATGGGAGCACAGTGCCCACGTTACAAAATAAGGACTATATTTAAATAGCCTTTAACTTATGCTGCTGCATTTTTGTTCTCACAAGTCTGTCATTTTGCGGTAACTAATCCTGTACAACTGAACCTGTATGTAGATACATAGGTTAGAAGGCATTATTGCACAACTATTTTAACCAGCCTATCCTTCTTTAAAAAAAGTAAAAAATTACACAAATGGGATTTCCTGCTTACAAAACATTTCGTTCTCAGACACACAAAGCAGAAGTTTACAAGGCTTCTGTGGCTGTTCTGACTGCTGGAGCAGAGTGGATTTTCCAATGAATCAGGTTATTCTCACTAATTAGGACTGACATATTTAGAAATTTCCATTTATTCAAATGCCTGTAGGCTGCAGTATGTCATCCATACTGTCTGCTGAGGTATCCCCTTAAGCCAAAAAGAAAAGCCAAGGAGAAGCTGGTTTGTGCTATCTGCAGCCACAGCCCTTGATCCTCAGCTCTGGAGGCTACATTCAACTGAGATGTGAACCAGGGAGAGAGAGTCTTAAAGAAGATCCAGAGAACAGGGAGGGCCAGTACACAAATTCCCTAATGCAAGAATGGATCGGCAAAGAATGATCCACAGAGAAGTGAGAGATTGGCAATAAAGCAGAAAGGGATGACTAGAAATGGAAGAACAGTCTTCAAGTACATAGAAACCCTCCAATTTTATTATGTTGGCCTGCACCATCTGAGGTGGATGCTGGATGTTGATTACAAGCATGACATACATGCAGGCTCTCATTCATTGCTGGTGAAAATGCACAGCTAATGGTGCTGACTATATGAGAAGTGGTGAGTTGTAGCTGAGGATTTTCTCCATCACACAGTGTTATTGTGCTCTTTGTGCCTGTTGTACTTTCCATGGAAATAAATAGGAGGCATTACTTTCTGAGCAACTAACGTTAAATTCTATTAATATTTAGTTACACAATATTTCAAGTATTACAAAGTAATGAATGCATTTTCAAACAAAATGACTACATGATTGCCTTTGCAAGCCAGCTACTCATATTTCATCTAGTTTTGCGCTGGCTAAATACCACTTAACCAGTTTAGGCTTTCCTGTCAGTTGCAGTCTAAGACTAGCTGTGTTTATGTGTTCTTTTAGGCTGATGGATCAATTAACCATGTATTTATTTGCAGTCTAGTGCTGGGAAAAAAAAAAAAAAAAAAAAGACAGGAAGAAAAAAAACCTTAGAGTGAAGTTGAGACAAATTGATGGCATTAGTAAGCGTTTAATTCATTGAACTCTACAGGAAGAGACAATTCTCAGAATGAAGGAGCTGGAGCTGACTATGTAACCTAAAACTGACTGAATTAAAGTTACTTGGGGGGAAAAAAAAGTAAAATAACCTATCATAGCTTCATATACAATTGAGCTTCAGGGGCCTTTTCAGAACAGAAATGTGGCAGTCCTTTAAAACTGGAAAAAAATAATCATCAAGACAATTTTCAATTTGTGTTTACCTTCAAACATTTGAGAAGACAAATAGTCTTTAAACAATTGAAAACGCTTGGGGTATTTAAAAATTAAATACTTTGATGTACTTGGACAAATTGAAACCAGGATGCATCTGCAAGGGCAGTAGAAGTAATAAAGCTGCTGACTGCTAGCAACTGTTATATGTTTAGTCTAGGAGTTTAAAAATGGTTCTGGAAACTAAAGCGAGAATGATTTTCATTGCAGATGGCCGTGATGGTTTAAGTTAAGAGTGAAGTCGGCATTTTGACTTGCTTATAAAACTGAATATTTGGCAACTTCAATATGTATTACTGAAGTAAAGATAGCAACCTTAACCACAAGTAACTTGGCTTGACGTATTAGTACCTATTAGTACCTCACAATGAAATTAGGATGAGCTTTTTTATTATTATTTATTTTTTTAAATGAATCATTGCATCCTGAACTTACTGTAGCTCACTCCATCCTACTCCTGCATTTATTTGAAGATAGCACCTACAGATTAGATTACAAATACCTGCTACTTAACTAGTCCTTAGGACTTTAGGACTCAGGAGAATGCTCTTTCTTTCTGTGAGCAGGAAGAATACAGGAAGAGGATATTAATGAGTAACCAGAACTGTTTCCCCTAGGAACTTTAAGCAACTTTAATAAATTAATGGTAATTTAATTGCTAACTTTGACTTATTGCTTGCCATCTTAGTATGTCATCATTTAGAAAGTGTTTGCTAATAATGAAAAAGCTCAGCATTGCTTACAATGCTTTAAATTTTACAAGAGCAAAACAATTACATCATTTTCTTAAGCAAATGGAAATAACTGATTTCTTATGCAGGAAGCTAAGAAAACAGACTAGCATGAAAGGACACTCTCTTAATTTAAAATATATTTCCACGTATATACACTCTAAGTCTCCAATTATAGCTGCACAGAATTGATCGTCTCAGGTGTTGAGAAACAAATGGTCTTACCCTTCTGAACATTACGAATATGCAATTTAAGGACCTTGTTTTTCAAATAATGAAGTTTGGGTTCTTTTTATTTGTCTTTGGTTTTCAAGCTGTTAGCAAGCACTCGAGTCATGTTTTCATGCTTTTCTCTTCAGCTAAAAGAAGAAGAAATTAATTTTTTAAACGATGCCCAAGAGTGTCACATGATCACACCACTGTAGGCAATTGGACTTGATAATAAATACCCAACATTGTGAAACCTTTGATAAAAACATGGAAGTAAGAATCTACAAAATATTAGTATTCTGTATATGTTTTAAAACAGAAGTCTCTCTTTTAGGATGACAGTAGATTACTAGACTACAAGCATTATTTAACAGTGCCTTTAGGAGATCAGATACATTCTATGTCTGAAAGGTCTTGGACACTCCTGATACAGAGCCTTTCCAGCAAGGAATAACTAGGCTGTGCTCCAAATAAACAACTGTAGGGTTGTTGGTTTTGTTGTTCTTTGGATTTTTATATTATTTTATTTATTTATTTATTGCAGAAAACAAAAACCATGAAGAGATTCATGGTGGGGAATCACCTGTATCTATCCAGTCTTCACTGAGAAAGCACACAGAAGTTATTTCACCTGTTGACCTCCAAAAAAAAAAAAAAGGGAAGCAACTGCAGGCAAAGGAAAAGTTTGGAGCCTGGGGAAGTGTAAGAAAGAAAAACAAGTACAAAACAAAGCATGACAAACTGCAGACTATGGTTGCATGTGCTTCCAGGCTCAGTGTGTCTCATTGGAAAAAAAGAGTACTGTGTAGTGAATTACATGGATGTGGGACTTCAGTCTTTATTATTTACACCAACTTAAATCACACTTGTGGCTTTTTTTCTGCTGAAGGAAATATGTAACAAAGTGAATAAGATAAGAATTCCTTAAGAGAAGAAAGACTGCCATATCATTCTGTGACTCCTCAGAATATTTCATTACTAAGTGCCTTTGGTCTGTGAAGTTTGTAAGCACTACATTTGCAGTGCTAAGGCTTATCCAGCTAGTCGTGGTTTGCAGCAGCAGGTTTCTCCTCATTTGCTCTTCCAAAGAACTTCTGAAGATATCCTAATTCAGACTACACACCACTTAAACCGTAGTACAGGACAAATCACTACGAATTTGTTCTACTGGGTAGCAATTTCAACTGAAGCTCATAGTCAAACACTATATACAAATGCAATTATTCAGTACAGTCAAGGGATGATGACCTTATGATCAAACTACATACCAACAGAAATATGCTGTCTCTGAATCTTTAGCTAGTGCCACTTCTCTATATTGAGATAAGTTTATGGTCGCAGAAAAGTTGATCTTTACGCAATCCTTTCTCCACTGGTCCAGTGAACCGAACCTACCTTCTGGAGCCTGTAATTATGGGTCCTAATGCTTTTCATTCTCAGGCATTCTCCAGTGTCCTCAGAGACTATCAGGCTCTGGTTCTGCACCAATGCTTCTCAAAACCTTTAGGACACATTGAAATTATGTCCAAATCCAAAAGAAATGACTGATGTGGCTCAAAGGTTGACAGTGCTAGGGTTACGCAACTGAATTCTTACAGCTCTTTGGTTTGATGCCACTAGGAAAAGACAAGCATCCAGATTTGATGTCTTTTGATGCCCAGAGTTGATGTCTTTTGATGTCTTTTTAACTACCACAGTTGGTCAATCTTAATTTCATTGACAGAAGTGCAAAGTGAGACTGTATTTAAGAGCTGCACTATAGCTGTTCTGATTTACACCAGTATCAGTGAGATTTAAGGAATGATCTTTCACATTGTTGAGCTACAGGATGCTTCATGTTAGCTGTCTAGATAACGAAAAATATCATGGTTTTCCTGAATGAAAACATACCAGTTGAGGAACTTGTCCTTACACCTCGCCACTGCTCAACGTAAGAAAACAAATCACATTTGTGGAATGTTTGTGATTCACCCCATATCAACAATGTTAACATGGAGCTACAAAGCACTAGATTTTGTAGATGGGTATTAAAAAAAGCAGGAGGCCTTTGGACAACTTTTTAGTTAAGTGCTTTGCCCAGTGACAGGTGCTTTTGCAATCACCCCTTCTCCTCACCTTACGGTCTACCACAGTATGTATCAGAGATCTCTGGGAAGGGAAACTATCACACCTAATGCATTTGGACAAGTCTAGCATGTGTGCAAATTAATAAGAATGGCTTATTCTATTCTTTATTTTGTTTTGCAAGGGTTGCCTTGCATTTTTGCAACCTGCACATCTGCTTCCCTGCTCTAACTAATGATAATGGATCTAGCAGAATGCAAAGAACACAATATTCCCTCAAGTGCATTTTTTTTTTTTTTTATGGGGGAATCTCCTACTGAAAGATAGAAACCTAAATCAACTTCTTAAAATAGAGAATAGATTCATTATTAAATTCTCCTCTTCAGACACTGGAGGAATCCACAAATGCAACACAGGAAAGGAACTGAGAGTTGGAAAGAGCACTGCAAGTAATCCTTTGCAAAACTCGTGGTTAAACTGTGAGAAGAAAATTTCTGATTTAAGAATATGTATTTTTGCCTCTAGTATAAAATAAAAATAAAATAATAAAAAATAAAAAATAAAATAAACAGCAAATATTAAACACCTCATAGTAACAGTTGCCTGGCATACTGCATGACAGTTAACTCTGTAAGAAGGGCACATCTTGACTTCATTTTGTCTTCTAACTTTGCCTTTCTCTTCTAAAGTAGTCTTTAAACATTTTTATCTAAACTATACAAAGCAAAAAAGGAAAAGCTGTAGTAATGCACTGCTGAATAAAAAACAAACAAAAAACCAAACAACATTCAAATACTTCTACTATCCTGTTTCAATGACCTTTATGAATAAAGGAATGACTGTATTAATAAAAGTTCCCATAGAACATTTTTTTGCAAGTCTTTACATGAGATTGTATCAGTAACCAGATTTATAGACCAGTCTCTGGCTGCAAACACACTGTGCATCCTTTCTACATGAAGAACAAATTCCCTCTCTTTTTACACTAGCACAAAACACTGGCACTCAGCAGCACAGTAGCAGCAAATGCAGATGTTGTGTGATAATGAACATAGATAAAGCAGAATCTCCACAGAAAAGCAATATTACAAGTGCAGCTGGTGATGCTGCTCATCAGCTGTCTGTTCAGAAGTAGTGCAGAACTTGTACTTTGATCCTGGAAGCTGCCAAGACTTTTGCATGGGGTTCAACGCCGCTCAGTTTTGACACTGAGAACAGAAACATTATTTTGATGTCTTTCCACGTTTTTGGTAAGGACTCTCTACAAAGCCTGATACAGAACATACGTGTTAAATCTTTACACATCTTGTGCAGGTACTCCTACAAAGCACCTTTTTCCTGCTCTCTATCCAGTACAGTAACATCTAATGTCTTAAAGATGAAAAAGAATCCAAATAAGACATTATTTATTTTTTTCTGTGATATCTTCCCTTTGGGAAAAGAGATTGCTCGTGTTCAGCTCTGTCTATGAGCTAATGCTAGACTTCAAACCACCCTCACCTCAATTGTAGCATTTATTAACTTTACATATAAGGTTTATGACTTCTAGATTAGTAAATTATGTAGTAAGGCCTTGTAATAGATTTAATTGTGTTAATTTTAGTTGAATTATATGGTGTGTTGATTCTGTGAAGAACTCTGTTGCGCAAACCACGAAGTAAAGATGCTATTAAGTTTTTAAGAGCCTATTCCAAACATTGCTGTGCTTATGAATCAGCAAGTATTCCTGCACAGCACTGAGTACCAAAATCTACCCTGCGTGAAGATGGTGAGTATGGTCACATCCATGCAGACAGAAAAGTTCATTATTTCACAATTGGTGTATATTAATTTAATAAAAAGGTCACATTGAAATTCCCAAGATTCCAGTTCTCAACTACACAGATCTTTTGCTATAACTGGAATTACTGGAGGAACACTGCAATTTTCCATCAGATGAAACAATGAGTATTGACTTTTAATAAGCTGTTGAATATTTCAGCACTTCTGAAATATGAACTCAACAGCTTATAGGATCAGTGCTCCTGTTTGCAATTTGCTGTCAGATACAAAGGGATTGTTCTAATATGTTTGGTATTACCATCAGCTAATCCTTTTCTGATTTCTGTATGTCACAAGAAAGTGAAATAAAACTATGGGATGTTGTTTTATGAGCAATGCAATAATAAAGACCCAAATAAGGCTTTTCTTAAAACCAACTTAGCCTTCAAATAGCAGCTTAAGGAATGCTCTCTGGAATCTAACCTATAATGACTCAAGACCCAGTTTTCCCAGGAAAAGGTTTGAATCAGTGTATCAGCATTAAACCTTTAGGCTAGGATTCAGAATGTACTTTCTCTTTTTACTGTATATGTATAGGATGTTTTTAGCTTAGTGCATTAATAGGACAACACAATAAAGGAGGATTATGATCCTTGTTCCGTATTTTGCTCAAAATTTATAGGATATTTGGAAAAGAACAATTTTGATTTCCTAATTCCTACTAATAAAGGAGAAACATGAGGTCCATTTTGGATTTTATTTAGCTTAACAATAATAATAAGGATAATATTCAAAATAATGGCTTAAATTTAGGAGCCCAAAATGTTGTTCAATTCTCAAAATAAACTCTGCATTTTGTGAAGCATCTCCACATGCAATAAAGAAGTCAATGGCATGACAAAAACTTAAAACTGAAGTTTTACTGTAAAAGTGAAAAAGAAGCGTTTTTAGCTCACTTTGTTAACATCTCTGGCTGACGTTCAGCCGACATGCTGGAGGACACAGCCAGCAGTGCTTTGGTAGTGGTATCAGATTAGCGTGCAATTCATGCTGCTGTCTCGTACATCTATTAGACTGAGAGTACTGGAAATTTCAGAGTCACGTTGTTTGAACTGTACCCTCTAACTGAAAGAAATCAAGCCAGAAAATAAAGGAGATGGCTTGCAAAATGAAATTCTCAGGAAAAAAAGAAGTGCATTCTGAGCAAGTCAAACTCTTTAATTTTAGGTTAGATTGCTCGCGCCTCACCTGACTGTAGGAAATTTGAAAACACCAACACACATTATGAAATAGAAAAATATTTGGCCAAAACAGACCTTGCTCAGAGGTCACATCTTACTGTGCTTTGGTAAATCTTGGACAAATTACAGGTTTTCTGATGAAAACAATTTCAGCTGGAAAATTTCTACCTAGGTTCACTGAGCTGCTGCTTCTTTCCACCTTTTTTTGGCAGAATGAACACCAGATAATAGCTATAATAGCTATAATAGTTTGGCCTTCTGGACATTCATATACCACACAGCATTTACTATGTTTTGTTGCTTATTATAGCCAAAGTATAACTCCTTTGGATTTGGATCAATCATTTGGCCTTTCTTCCTCAGAGTTATGAAACTTCTCCCTTGATTGCTAACTTCAGGACTTTAGGGAATGGATAGACATGAGTGGCAACAGCAGCAAGTGGTGCTCAGTATTAGTGGGAAAATAAGGCTCAGGGAAACCATAAAACACAAATAAATACCTGGCAATAAAGAGACAACACAGTATAGAAGATGAAAATGATTTCTTAGTGAAATGGATCTTGAAGCATGAGCCTGGTACTAAGGCACAGGGTTTGGTAGGGAGAGTAAATTAAATTTTACTTTTAAATTTTAGTCCATGCATCTTTAAAGAAAAAAAGAAAAAAAGAAGTGCAGATAAAACAGGCATCAGCCGTTATAAAACATGGAACAAGACGGTCTTTTAAACAACAGGCTTTCACAAACCCATATTTTAATGTGGCTTGTCCTGGGATAATATAGTATATCAGTGGTTCTCAGATTCTTTCACAGCACAGATCATCTTTTAGGCAAAACTGCCTAAACTGTCTTGGACCCCTCACCCTTGCAATGACATTCCTAACCAGACCTGCACACACCCTACTAGCAATCAACCTATGAGTGCACATGCACAGACACACATAAAACATTGATCAGCAACAAAAGAAAATTACTCTCTTACCTCATGAGTCCAGGCATTTTCTTGGGACTCCTGCTTCACTTTTCTATAGCTTTTGCCTGCAAAAACGGCAGCATCATCCCCATGGTTCAGCCTTGCAGATGCCATCTGTGGTGTCCTGTAATCACTGAAGGGCTCCTACAGTTCCTGGGATGGAGCAGAGCAGCAGTTAGGACAGCATTCCTGGTGGCTGAACTGCACACCTGAGCCCCTGCTCAGCAACAGGCTGAGAGCCGCCGGAACTCTGCGACTCAGTGACCAGAAAGAGCCAGCTACAAACCCCATTTCTGACAGTAAAGGCTTATTCTGTTCTTCCTTGGTTTTAAACATGTAATTCAATGTAGCAATTAATTAATTCTTTAAGTAATTAATTACTAACTGCTAAGGAATTATTGTAACGCTGTATGTAGAAGTAATAAAATTACTTAAGGGTTTCAGAAAATTCTTCAAGAAAGCAATTATTAGTAGTTGTAGTCAAAATTATTTGTTATATTAATTACCAGTAATCTCTGCCTAGGCATAATTAGACAAAGTAATCTTACAGTGGTGCAACATAATTATGTCACTAATGAGAGAAATAACAGATTATTTTACATAAATTTGTCATATTATATGCTTAAGAGCTTGCTGAAGAACTGAAGAACAAAGCAAGGAATTAAAGAGCACAAAAGTTTGGGAACAAGTTCTCACAGCAGCGGCATATTAAGGCAGGTCTTAAAATCTATTACTCCTTGTTAACAACTTATAGATATGAACTGAACTTCCGCCCTGAGTAAAATCTGGTTTCATATCTCAGTTCATAGCTTTTCAGTAGATCTCGACTCCTGTGCAAATAAATCTCACTCAGTCAAATTCTTTGGGAATGTCTCTTTCATGCATAACCACGTAAATCCAACAGGAATGATTCAATGGGAAAAAAGAAAATCACTATTTTGTATTTGTAATTGACAAATCTCTTACTTTTTCCACTAGCATTAATGTCAGTCAGACCCATTTCTGCACAATGTAAGCATGGGTTATTAATAATCCAACATTTGAGATATCCCGCCACAGCTTCTTTGCAGTCGGTCCTTTTCACCTGTACCTTTTAATAAGGTCTAAGCACATGCTTGACAACAAATGTATGTTCAAGGGAGTTTCTGAATTTGAGCACAAATTAATAAGGAAAAAGGTAATAAGCATAAAATATTAACTAGTTATACAGAACACTTCTCTTTGAAACAACCAAAGAGGAAACTTCTTCCTTTTCTTCTTTTTTTTTAATACCAAAATGCGACCATTGATCATAGAAGAGAAGGTATTTTACTGAAAACTTTTAACAACTCTATTTTTGGGTGGGAGGGCGAAGGGGAGAGAAAGTGAAGAGAGAGGGAGAGATGTTTCACATTTTCAAGTTAGATATTCTTCCAGCAGTGAATGAAAATATTTCTGACAAGTGCTTTTAGATAGCTACATCTTTATTTATGTATCAAAACTATATACGTATTTATACAGTTATATATCGTTTAGACAAAGGCTATGCTTTTGGTCTTCTTGTGTGCTTTTCTGATGTATGGCGTGTCATTATTGCACAGCGTACCATCAGTAATCAGATAATTTAATAAGCACAACTAAACCACAGTAGAGAGATGAGTTAGGTTTTTTATTTACCGCCTGTAGTGGTACTAGTTGGATGAGAAGTCACTGACAAGAATTATGAAATAGAAAACCGACATATTTCTACGGAACTGGCTTTTATTTGTATCGTGTATTACTGCAATTACTCGCCAGGGTGTTCTGACAGATGCTGTAGCTTTTCTGCTGAGGAATGCAACAGTAACCCATGAATACTCAGAGTTTATGTCAGTAGCTCTCACTCGCTGTTTCCACACTACATGTTAAGGCAATCCTCAAGGCAAGCTGTACAGGAAGGAAAAAAATCTTGAGGTGTGGCTGGCTCCTGCAGACAGCTGCTGGTATGGTTTTCTATGCGTCTGCAAGCATCTCATCTAAATAAAGGCCACCTCTTTCTGCAGTCGTTGCCTTGCAGTGGAAGGATTCAAATTAGCTTTTGTGCAGAGTGAGGTGCATTGCTTCACTGATTAAATTACTCTCATGGCTTTACTCTGTAAAATGTTTTAGTACGTTTTCAAAGGGCTGGTACATACAGAAGATTGCAATGTAATTTCCCTTTTCCCAAAACCTTTGTGTTTATGATAAATACTTTCCGTGACTGCTAAACCAGCTGGTAGACCTATAAATAAGAAGTAATGTAGATAATTAAATTTTAGGAGGATGCCACCTGCAAAGTTCTTCCTAAATAGCTGAATTTCTAGAATGCATTATATCTTCCTACCCAGTTTGTTCAAAAAATCAGAACCCTGCACATACTTGGCTTGCCTCCTTCAAGCTACTCAGAGCAGTAGCACTCATTGGAGACCTAACCTACTTTTTTTTACTAGAATCTGAGGCAAAATTCTCATTCATATAATCAGAAGTCTGAAAATAATGATCGCTTCTCTCTTAAAACAAAAAAATGAACAACACTCCAATTGCTTCCAGTTTTTAGGTACCTTATAGCTCTCAAAGCTCATTTTTGTAAGAGAGTCTTGTTGGAAATGAGTATTTAAAGCTATTTTTAAATGATAACTCACTATTAAAATGCAGTGCTATTGTGTGTTTGAGGTCTTGATTTTGACCCCACACATTTGGTGCTAATGACAAATCCCTTTTTAAATGAAGTTTTAAAATCAAGCAAATCTCATTAGGCTCTTTTATCACCTTTTTACATTGTATCAACATCCTTACTGTCCTGGATCGTAAGTCTTACGCAAAGTAAAAATGCCGTATTAAAAATGTACTTTTAATTCCAAAGTATGCATTGCACCACCATTTACTGTAGTAACACTGTAGTAACAAACAGCACTGATGATGCAACACTGTATTTCAACATGTTTTACAGCAGCAGGGTGTTATTCTAAAGATTGTACCGTAGTTGGAACAAATATTACCAAATTTAAGACAGATTTATTGTTTGTTGACCTGTTTGGGCCAGGAAACAGAGGATTGGGACCATCCCTCAAGTTTCAACACACTGTAAAAGGAGGAACCAAGCCAGGAAAGCATTTCAGTCCTTTACAAATTCTTCCCTCTGTGTCTACAGCTCTTGAGAAATTATCTGCTGACGCTCATTTGGAAATGGAAACCTGGGCCAAACCGTGCGCAGTATTTTAGCAGACACTGTGCTGCTCTGAATGACTAAGGGCAAACACTGCAGGGCAGGGCAGAGCAGCACCCAGCCTCTCTGCCACTCGTTCCAGATGCAGAGAGCAAGGAGGCTACATGAAGGACTGAAGGAACCGAAGGACCTCATTTTGCCCTATTGTCATAAGGCCACAGGTAATGGTCTGACTCCTCAGTTTATTTTTAGCAGAGATAATCTCAGGTTAGGGACAAATCAGTTACTGTGAGCAGTGAAATCTGTACATCTGTTGGAAAATAAAAATGCAGACCAGACTCATTTGGTGAAATGCTGAGCTGAAGGAACAACTGGTCACTGCTTTCCTTGTTTGCCACAGTCACAGACACTCCGTGACGTGGAGGAAAACCACTGATAATATTCTCAGCAGAATGCAAAACAGTAGAGGAGAACTCACACTTCCAAGAGTAGATTCTTACATCAGCAGCCCAGTTCTGGACTCTGTGGCCCTGTCTCGTGGAGACATGGGGTTTCCAAGAAGCACCTGGATTTCTAACCTGCCTGTCAGTATCTCTAATGAAGAAATTTTGTTTCCATTTGTACCAGTGCATTCCCACTGAGTTCAGCAGACTTTCTCTGGAATAGCTGATTTTCACATAGTATTACATTACATACAGAATGGCTGTATCTCATCCTATGTACACTTGCCATCCAGATTATAAAATAAATGCTTAACTTCTGCTTCCATTTCTAATGTTTTGGTCATTTATAACTAGCTCAGAAAATAATGTATTTTAAATATAACCCCCGAAAACTTGATCTGTGACTAGATGGAGTATCTTTTACCTTGTGCACTGGCCAGAATCGCCCAACCAAGCGGCTGACGATGATGTTGAACAGAAGCTGGGCAGTATTTCTTCACTGTGAGTTAAATGTTCCAGCGCTTCAGAGTACCCTGGGGCAACAAAAACGGGAATAAGTAAGGGAAACTGTTTCAGTTTTTCTATTTGGAACCTGCTTTGCCGTAATTTTGAGACAAAGACTAAAGCACAGGTAATTGATCATAATGAAAAAAATGCATTAATGAAAGTAATTGACAAAAGCCAGTCCACCTGTCAAAGAAGAGAAACCTTGAAAAGAAACGGCAGGCTTTTGAAGGTCAGGGCTCAGTGTGGTGTAATCCCTACCATCTGTGTTCAGGCTGGTGCTATTCTCAGACTGTCATATGCACTCTCTTCTTTGAAAATAATAGACAAGGGAAAAAAAAAGCTAACCCAACAGGGAGCCTAAATGCAGCTAGCTTTATAGAAAATGAAAAAGCACCACTGTGTAAACTTACAGTGACCCTTAATTTTCCTTCCCCTTGACCTACACACATCCACAGTCTGTTTCAGGACTGCCCTGGTACTGGGAATGAAAATAATTCAGTGACCAACAAAATGTAACAGTGTAACAGCAAGCTGGAATAGTAGGCAACCATACCCAATGCAATCAGCCAAGCATAGTATTGCCCTGCACACACACTAAAGTGATTAAGTGTCACCCTTTCCTCCAGCTTTTGAAAGATGGGCCTTGAACCTGGGGAAAGCTGTGGGCTCCTGTGCCCATGCCAGAATTCCAGCCCTCAAAAGACCTGCTGAAGAGCCACCCAAAACTGCACCTCCCTTCTGGGTGCTCAAGATGTCCTGGTCATTAAAGCTGTGTTTCTGGCTGTTTTCAGAGAGCATGGAGAAGCCTGATACTTACACTTGCCTGTAAGGTCCTATGGGACTGAGTAACTTGTGCATTCATGGCCTAAACACGCAGAGCTCTATTAGACACAAGCTCGGAAAATGCCCACAAGCTCTCAGCCCATACATACATGGCTGAAGAAGGCACCCCTGATACCCAGCACCATAATAGTTACAGCTGAGAGTGGGAAAAGCTGGGATCAGCTTTCTGACCAGTGACCACCACGTAACAGAGCAATTAGCCTTCTTAATACATGCTTTTTCATGTTGCTTGCACACCTTAGAAAGCATGAATGAAAATCTTCTTCACCTACAAAATACCGTCACTTGCTGATCAGGTCACTTTGTGTGGTCTGGAGTTCAAATCCCTCAGGCAGAAAAGGAAATTGAATTCAGGTTTCCCACACTCTGACAGGATATATTAATCACCGAGTTATTACATTAAATAAGGGCATTAGCTCCTCCACGGCAGTTGTGCTTTGAAGGAAAAGGATTTGAAATACAGCACGAAAAGTTGTCATTTGAATGGGAACCCCAAGTGTAAGAAGGTGTCCTCCCAGCATGCAAACACTGAAGTCCTGGTGTGGGGCAATACTTAAGGCACAGTGTTGCTCTTAGTATGTCATGTCAAAAGCAGAGGCAGCTGCATGCTTTTTGGTGCTCATTCCTCTGCTTTCAAACATCCACACACAGCCTAAAGGGAGCCTGTTCCTTCCAGAAGGTGGCCAGGTATCTGAAATTTCTGTGTTCCAGCTTTGGTCTCAAAAAGACCCTTTCGGTCCCTCTGATGCTCTGGCAATTTATTTCAAAGAAGCTCAAGAATCTGAAGGCTTTTCATAGCCATTACAAAATACAGTGGAGGCATGGAGTCACTACCTATCTTGGAGATTTCTTGTTTTAGAGAGGAAAACTTTTTAATGAAGAAGGTTCATCCATTAGAATAATGATAAAGAAACACATACAGAGCTCTTCATTCCACAGTGCTAGACATAGGGAACTGCAGAGCACGACCAAACAGATCCCCAGAAGTCATGTTACGTAGACTGTGTAGGAAAAGGTATATATAAAAGCTTACTATTTCTATTATTCTGAAGTCATAAAAGCTTGAATAGTATATCTAAACAGCAGGTATAAATGGTAAATATACATTATATATATTACTTGCTCCTAAACAATTACATTAAAACTTCTGCCTCCATGCACAAACCAGAACACGCCACATAAAACATCCCTCTGTTAAGTGTAGATTCCTGGGAAAACAGCCCCAATAAAAATAACACATAAAAAATAACAGTGCCTCACAAACGTCTAATTAAAAAGGGTCTCCACCTCTTTGGAAGAAACACATTTTATTTGCCCTCATTAAGGTGACCTAACCACTGTACTTCACCCTGCCCTGCCTGAATGATATCATCAGCATCATCCATGAAAATAAAATACAAGAGGAGAAGAATCATTCTTTTTCTCTGAGCTGTAACTGCCTATCTTTCCAGACACACAATCACTTTCAAGCATATACTTCAATTAATAATTCCAAAGACAAACTGTTGACATTATACCATCTGTACAAGTTTAGGCGTAACTAGAGGAAATGGAGAAATTCAGAACGGGACCTAAAGCTTAAGATGCTCCCAGAGAGTCTTCACTAATAGCTTTTGCTTGTTAGCCATGCTACCTCAAATTAAACATTTATTTAGTTAATTTTTGGACCACAACCTGAAGACACACCCTCTGCTAATAGAATAAGATACTAATGAAACCTCTTGCTCAATGCAAAGCAGCATTTCTTCTTCTCATTTGCAGTAACTGTGCTTTTCTCTTTTGTTCCATTTATTTTTTTCTCAGTTGCGTCTCATTATGTGGTTTGCTTGTGCTGAAGCCACACACATGGGGTAAGATGAATTCAGGGAATGTGAAGCTACACAAACACATAGGAACACAACTGAAGCACAGATCACAGCTGCTTCATTGGACAGCTGTGGAGGA
Organism: Gallus gallus; assembly: GCF_016699485.2. NCBI lineage: Eukaryota > Metazoa > Chordata > Aves > Galliformes > Phasianidae > Gallus > Gallus gallus. Next base: position 7,112,545 of record NC_052540.1, read on the forward strand.
CCTCATCCAAAGCTGTGCCAGCTGTCACTTCAGGCAAACTCAGAAGCCGGTCTGAAGACAGACAAAAAGTCTATTACTATAAATTAAGATGAAATAATTTAAAAATTACATATTCTAAGAAAATCACGTGTTCAGGCTGACTTTTAGTACTATGCCCAGAATGCCCAGAACTTGACATTTTATACATTGCCTGGCCAATCTTGTGCAGTGCCTGACTGCACAGTGTGAAAGAAGGAAAGACTTTCACATGGGAAATGTTCCTATGAAGAAAGAGCAGAAGACATATCAGAAGAGGAGCTCCTAAGACAGTAAGGATTTTCACTTGTAATGAAGCTCGTCATCCTTTAGGAAGAAAACACGACATTGGCCAAGAATGGCATTCTCAGCTCACAATTCTAAGCAGTCTAGGTCAGCATGAAGTTTTTATCCTCAGAAACATATCTTTTCTCCTACAAGAAACATCAGCTCTAGCTAACATGCAATAGGTGCGAAGTTTTTACATTACGGCACTACTGATATGCTACGAGTGTGATCTCTTACATTTTAATTAAGTTTACAGGAAATAAAAAACTGTGTTTTTTCCTTTGTTCTTTTATTTTTTGAAATAAAACATCTGACAAAGGAGCCAGCATCTCAAGGGGCAATGATCATCCTGCGCTGTGTGTGCACGGGCAGGAGATGGTCTAAAGTATCACTTCTACATTTCAATTTATCACTTATGGTTTGGCTTTCAAGTCTCCTTTCTTTTTTGTTAAAGTCACTGGAGAGCAGGCAGGAGTCACAGGACAAGGCACTCACTGAGGAGCACTGCACAGCCCCATGCTTGGGCTGACAAGCTGGCAGTGGATATCTTTCATTCAGTACATCTCTATATACTGCACACAAAAAATGCCTGGGGAGCCTTGGTAATGAATACATCAACTTTTACCCTGCTCTGTAAAAACAGCTATAAGGAAATGATTTCTGTGCTACAGAGGGGGTACACAGACTAAAAAGAAAACACAACACTTGCCAGAAAAATAAATGCCCTGCTCCATCAGAGAGATGAAGGAGAAAGATAAAGTGCTCTGTTTATATTACGCCATCTGAATTTAAGCAGACTATAAACCCTTCCCCTTCTGACCAGGGGGGCAAATATCATCAACACAGGTACATACAGTTTCTAGTCTTCCATGCAATGCTGCTCACCATTCAAGTGGAAATGGATTCAGGAATTTCTTTTACTTAAATAGAAAAGCCAGGAGAAACAAAGAAGAAAAAAAAAAGGGGGGGCAGGTGATATGCTCTTACTAGCCACACTAAACACTAATTGCTATATACTTAATTTATAAAATGCAGCATACAACAACAAAGAATATTATAGGAAATCTCAAGTAGGAATGGCTCTTCTTTTATTTTCCTAATATAAAGAAGTGAACAGAAGAGATCCAGTAAGGAAAGAGGAGAGGAGAGGAGAGGAGAGGAGAGGAGAGGAGAGGAGAGGAGAGGAGAGGAGAGGAGAGGAGAGGAGAGGAGAGGAGAGGAGAGGAGAGGAGAGGAGAGGAGAGGAGAGGAGAGGAGAGGAGAGGAGAGGAGAGGAGAGGAGAGGAGAGGAGAGGAGAGGAGAGGAGAGGAGAGGAGAGGAAAGGAGAAAGACCAAAAGCTTTCCCAAGGTGCTAAGGTGTGTCTATTTCTGGTATTTAGACTTTGCTGATACGGCCAATATACATGCTGAGAAACATAAGATAGATACAGTGCTTTCTGACTTCTGTGTACGCATTAACCATTACTGATTTCATAGTGGCAAACCAAAGTTTGGCACTGTTCCTGGAAACACCAGCAAGCATGCTCTGTAAGGAACCACTGCTGCTCCCAGAGAAACCCTGGTTCAGGTCGGTGCTTCCATCTGATGGTAAGGACAACAGTGCCTGGACAGCTGAGTTGTGATTGAAATATCTTTCTGAACTGCTTTCATGAGTTAGAATCCTTGTGCTGATGTGCAATAGGAACAGCAGAAGTGCCCATTGGCTGGGCTGGACGAGCTGCACCACTGTACATATTTATGGACATAAGTGGAACCCTCAGGGTAAAAGTGAACAAAGAATAGACTGTTTTTTTCTAAAGCATCTGGGTGTAAGCCTTATTTTGCCAGCAACCATAGTGTTTATGGGCATGTTTTACTGGAAACCTGCTGCTTCTCACAACGTTTCCTGAGCGACTGTCTTAGTAAAACTGCATCTGGAAATGACAAGCACAGAGCTGTAAATCTGAAAAGCAGTGTGCAGCCCTAATAGCTAGCAGCCACGGCAGGGCTGTGAACACTGGAAAGATTTACAAAGACAAAAGCAGAGCAATGAATTTGTTTCTGAGTGCTCTGTGATCACATTACACCTCTTCCTCTTCAAAGATAACCTGTAGACACAGAAGTGGCTATAACTGCTCTCTGAGTTAATGCTGTTGTAGGTAGGTAACCTGTAATTGCTTACCTGCCTGAGGCAACCCAAATTTCTGCCCTGCACCCAATTTGCCAAAGAAATGGCCAACTGGGCAATATATCTTTTTTTCCTTTTCACCCAAATTAGATCTATAACAAGGTCAAAGCCACAAAAACGAACGACCTTCAAATAATTGTTGTTTCTCTGATGGGTACCATTTTGTGTAAACCAGGAAGTGCTCATAAATAGGTATCACCTCAGAATAGATACATAAAGGATGCAGGAGGAAGAGATCAAGATATTTACTTTTCATTACCTTGTCCCCTAAGCTGTGAAGTCCTGAAACCACTCTGGATTCCATGTAGGTCGCTCCAAAAGTACATAAATCTCTAGATACTTCAGAGTGCAGTTGCAAGGAGATGGTGGCAGGAGGGGAGAAACGGTCACAGCAAAGCCAGTAATTACAACACAGTAATACTGACTGGGATGGCAATCGCTCCATTAGACCAGCCAGCACGCATCAGGGAGAACTGGGGATCAGAGCCTAGGTTTTGGAGTGTGAACAATATCATAAATTGCTCAGAGTGAGAAAGAAATATACTTGAAACCTTCTGGATAACAAGCTATTCATGTAAAACAAACAATCAAACAAACAAAAACCTTAAGTATTAAATAAAATAAGAAATATTAATATTAAAAAGTAACTTTTTAAAAATCTCATAGAGCCAGGAGCTTTGACTCTTTAATTCAAAGTATTTTTTCTTTCAAATGCCCTTCAGTTTCACTAAAACATAAAAGACTAAAAGCTGTTAGATTCCTTAACCAAACCATCTTGCTTTACTCAGGCATTTTGTCTGCTCCTCGAAAAGCTAACACTTAAACACATTAATATGTAGAGGCATGTATTGAAAACTACAAGACATTTGTTTAAAATTGGGTTATTTGCTTAAAACTCAGTCTTAATTTTATGCATAGAAGTATAAGCATATGCACACATAAAGTGTGTGCACTTGGTTTTGGGATTTGCACTGACAGAAATCAAACCTCAATTATTCGCTAACTAACTCTTCTCCTGAAGGCAAATGTCAGGGGCTGTGCAAGGGATTAAGATCTGTATGTGACTTGATCAGCTCCAGAAATGACCAACGGATAAGGAACAGATCAGGAGTGTGAGTCTGTGACATTCTACATAGCACATATCCTAAATTTAAATTTCAGACTCACATGGCTATTTGGCCATGTCACTGACTGACACTGACTCCTCTGCAGCCAACAGGCGAGAGACAGCATGAAACAGGAGGGATATTCTTAAGCCTACGCAGTATTGAGATTGCTAATTTTGCATCTGACTATAAATTCATACTCCTTGTAGGTCTCAGAGGAAACTGAACACAGACTTTGGAAAGTTCATCAAACACCTCTGGCCATATCTCTGGGTTGCTTCATAAAGACCTGTCAACGGCTTCATTAAATCAAACAAGCCTCTGGTCAGGCCTTTTCCTCTATTACTGTTTCTTTATAGATCAGACACTATCCTCCTTTGCCCCCAGTTACTTCTCATACAAATCTCATTTTACTGTACTCTGTTGTTTCCCTGAGTCCTCTCAAGATGCCCCCATCAACATGGAGCCAATGAAGAGGAAACTGAGCTCTGTACTCACTTTGGTTACCTATGGCAAGGAGAGGTGTCAAGGCTGGGCTTCCAGCAGCAGAAACAGTGGCAGATCTCACTCACGAAGGCAATCACAGCAGGATGGGGAAGATGGGTTTGGTGTGGGGTTCAAGGGGCTTCAGGCAGTCATGAGGGCTCGGCACTGCAAGGTGTGCAGCCACGAGGACACCATCCTCTGCTTCCTCATGTCCAGGCACTTGTTCTGTGGTGGAGCTTCCCACCCCAAAACTTCCCCATGATGTGACCCTGAAGGGGTCACAGTGTCATCACAGCCCCCGCCAAGGGCTGCAGTACTACTGGGCAGCACAGAGGCAACAGTCTGCCAAGAGCACTGCCAGGTACCTGGCTAAATGTCCTGAGCATCCATTGCAATATAATGTAAGAGAATCAGGAGTAAAAGCCGACCTTGAGAATCACAGTACCAGGGAGAAGGACCTAAAACTTCTCCTTGCTGGTTTAGCCACCTCCTACAACAGTGAGTGTGTTATCAGACTCATAGAAAGCACCCTCAGGTTGTTGTATTTGGGTTGTTTTTTGTTTTGTTTTTTTTTTTCATAGTTACAACCTTGACCCTACCTTTAGATTTTAAAATAACAGCTATTTGGAATTTGAGAAGAGTCAGCAGCCCCCCAAAGTGCCTATCAGGATTAAATCTGCTAAAAACCTTTCCTATTAGTCAGGCACAAAGCAGCTGGGTAGAGACATACATTTCTGTTTCTCTGCAGTGCCATTCCTTTGCTCTGGCCCTCAGTTAAACAGCCACAATAATGCTCCTCACTCAGCTTGTTTGAAGATTAAATTAGCTGCTATTAGTTCAGCTCTTTGAAGATGTACCCAAAGTGGTAAGTGCTAAGTATTATTAGATGAATGTTAGTCATTAGGCTCTGGAGAAATCTTGTTGCTCTGTATTACTGCATGAGCCGTGCTGAGCGGTGGCTGCTGGTCCACGTGAGCACTCCCAGCGCTGGGTATCGCTCTGCCCTGCGCTGCTGAGTGCCAAACTGTGAGCTCCTGTCCTCAAACAGAGCCACCTTCAGCATTTCAACCACCCCTCTGCAAACCGACTCTAAAGAGGTGTTTTTTTCCTTCACAATTAAGAAAAGCTTTTCTTTTTCCAAGCCCTCTCTGAAAATTCCCATCTCCCTTTTAACCGAACTTTAAAGAAACACACCATCTATGTGATTTATTAAGCTGAACTTTGATTTTTTTTTCTCTAAAAGGGAAAGAAAAAAAAAAAGCTGTCAGTCTTTCAAACTTCAAGACAGATGGGCAACATGATTTTCCATTAAATTTCTCCAGATTGAAAAAGGTGTAACAGACATAAGGTTTAGTCCTTTTTAAAGCCCTCTAGTGGTAGTTCCAGTTATACTATTTATTGTCATAGGAAATTACCTCATTACTAGGCTGCTTTATCTGGGATCTTTAACAGGAAATTAGATGCATCTGTCTTTAGAAGTAGGGAAAGGAAAAAGAGGAACTGTTAGCAAAAGGTCTCTGTCTCTCTATATAGAAATAAATGTGAGGGAAGCGTGTAGAGTAGTAGAAACTGTACATGAAAATCATGTAAACAGAAAAGGCAGCAAGTGCCACCCAACCAAATACCAAGATCCCTCCTCTAGGAGCTGATCCCTGGTACGGTCTGAGAAAGCTACTGCAAAATTACAGCAGGCCCAGTTCTCCTACAGCCAGGGTAGGAACCTACAGGTTCCTAAACCTAGGAATGGGAGTAGAGTGGCGGCCTGCTATGGAGAAGTTGCCAATGAGCGTGCTGTACCAGCCACACAGATAAACAACATCTTTCATTCCTCGAGGCCATAAATCTGCCACTTCTCACCAACCACTATATTGCCATTATAATATTTTCTCAGACTTCTTTCCTTCCTCTGCAAAGTTCCCTTTCAAAACAAATATGCCATAGAGTCCAAGGCAGCATGGGAAATCACACACAAGTAGTTCAGTGATAATGTTGTTACGGCTCAAGATTAGAAAAAAAAGGAAAAAGTACAATAAAATCAGCATAGGTAGAACCATTGCTATTTTAAGATGTATTACATCGTGTCTGCCTTCTGCCAAAACAAACTGTGTAAAAACTTTAATTTAAGCTTAAACCAGTTTTTGGAAAGCAAAATAACCTTACAGTTAGTTTCTTAGAAGCAATTTCAGTATTTTAACAACAAAATGGATAAGAAAGATCTGCTCAAACTGTTGTATAATCAGCCTGTCTCAGCCCCCGGGTATTAACCACACTCTATCTGTATATCCTACATAGGGATAGAGCTGAAGCTGTCTCATTTGTTAAATGGCTGAATAGCAGCTCAAGAGGCTGGCAGAGCATTCCGGGTTTCTCAAGAGCAACTCACAGAGTTGTATGGGAGAGAAAAGCATTACTCTGACAGCTCTCAGTGTTTCTTCAGCACCTCCTCTTAACATCTAGAGGATTTTCTGGAGTGCTTACCTGAATAGAGGAGCTTATTACAAGTACTCATTTTAAGAAGTGTCGTGAAAGTGAAACAAAAATTATAATAGACAGTCGAGATCCTTTGGGAAAATCAGACTGGTACTGAAAAAGATAGATCATACTTGTTGAATGGGTATCAAAAAAAGGTTTTTGTGAGGAATGTCAAAATCAACCATGGCCAGAGACTGTTCCAGAAGGGGATGGTCCTCACCCTGGGCGATACTCTCATCTTCCAGAAGAGCATGGAAATATCCGAGTCATGCTTGGACTACCCCAGTAAAGTGATACAGACATTTATTTGTATTGAATGACAGTTTCCTGAATTCCTTTTTGGAAAGTCAACAATAGTGTTTCTGATTAGAACAATCACAGAACTGAGAGTAATGAAGTTTATGTGGCTTTGTTTGCAGTTATAGTGTAAAATAAACAAGACTTACGGTAAATGATAAGATATGCAACAGTTACTAGTATGAGGTCCTTTGAAAGTTGCCCTTTAAAAAAAGGATAACCACTTGTAATGCATGAGCTAAGTCCAATAAAACCATGCAGTGAGCACACTACGTGGCTGAGTTTAATTTCTTGACTCCTGTGGGACTTAAATCTGAACTTTAATAATACTTCACTGTTGTGCAAAGTGCACTGTGACACAGTGGGATGCAGTGGCTGAGATGCAGGCTGAGTGACAGGAATCACCTTTTCCTGAATCTATTGCTTGCTTCCAATGTGATTTTGTATGGGAGTTCTACAGCTCAATTTCCTCCTTGATAAAAATGGGAATAACAATGGTTTCTCACCTTTGACATTCATGGATGAAAAGTCCTAAACATTATTAATTCATGAATTTATCAACCTCAAGCAGAGATGTGACCTTGAAAAGGGAGAAGTTCCAAAGTCTGCAGTCTGCTGGGGAGATCATTAGCACTATTTACTTTAACAGGCAAGCACGTGGATGTTACAGCAATTCTTGCAGGGCTGGAGGAGGAGAGGCAGTATGATACAGAAGATAGTGTGATGTTTCCATGCCCAGGGAGACAGCATTATGAAAGCACAGCAGTAAGCAAAGCTCGGAACAAGATCATCTTGTCTAAGTGGAAGGCCTGCTCCCCTCCTGGGAGATGCTAAGCAATGTTTTGAAATACTCTACATGCTTCAGTCTCGTATCTTACGGAGCAGTTATAGCAATCAGTCACAGCTATTGATTAGCTTGGCAGTACAAGGGAACTCACAGCAAAACTGACTTCTTGGTAAAGATCACTTGAGAACATTTTTATTTTCTAAAGCATTAAAATGATCAAGAAAACTGAGGTTGTGAGCATTTTGTAAATCTTTTCTAAAGAATGGCAAAACCAGGACAATTAATCATCTGGTTCCACAAATTCTCCCTAAGAATATTTTTCTTAGTCCACCAATATTTCATATTTCTACATAAAAACAGAGCAATAGTTTGACATACAAAAATATTCATTGCTTTATTAACTTGCCTTTTCACCTTACTGCAAGGAGAACTGGAAAGCCCTGTGTGAGTTACAGCTACAAGTTCTGCAGCTTTTCACTCTGCCCTACAATTTCCTTTATGCTCTTTTAGCCTATGTTAATTGTGCACTGCTGCTGCCATTTGAGCATCTGTCCCCTGCTGCACTGAATCACCAGAAAGCAGCTTTTTCAGTCCATCTGTGACAGCTCCGAGCTCAGAGGAAACACCCTGTGTGGAAATGCTGATTCAATGTGGCAGGGGATAAGTGGGCTGGCAGAATTGGCTTTGTGCATGTTAATAACTGAGGAAAAAAGGGATGGGAATGACAGACATGAAGTGAGGCAGAGAATGTAAATTCTCTCTTCTTGACCAACCCAACATTCTTGTGCTTAATTCATATTTTAAGTGGTTAGAAATTTATTTTATACAGTAAAATTACACGCATCTCTAATAAAATAACACAAATATTGTGTTGAACATATATATTTTATCATGACAAAACACATGGCATACTTAGAAAGCTTTGCTTAGTTCTTAATAGAGAGTAGGGCTACGTAGTAGTAGCTAAGATTGGAGAACTCAGAAGAAACAATCAACCAATCAGAATAATTTGCCCCTATGCCACCATCAGGATCTGTATGGATAAACAGAAGTACATACATAGCCTTTGGTACTGTATATTTATTCTTGAATCTGACATCCATGTATTCTTCATCTAGCACAGAATGAGCTACTCTGTTATTTATCATAATCACTGCCATTCTGAATATCAAATCTAGTGATTAGAGATCAATAACCGACATTCCTTCTAACAGTCTTGAAGCTGTAGAAGCAGAAGACAACATTTTGGATAGAGAGGAGAGATGATAATACTGAAAAATAACCTATTCCTTTTCTTGATTTCTCAGCTTTCCATACAGATTGGACTAAGACTAGCAATTTTCCTTCCTCAAGAATCACAGATACATCGGGATACTTAAGTGGAGCAGATACCAGTGGAGACTCTCACTTAACAGCATTCTGCCTCACAGGGAAGATAATGACCTCATGGATGATCCAGCTACACTGAACCTATGTCTAACTGAATCCTAAAACACGTTTGTGCCCTGTCTTAAGCTGCTGTAAGTACTTATGTTCCGTGTTGAGCAACTAACCATCTCCAGTTGGATTTGAGCAAGTTTCTCCAGGGGTAACCTTACCTATTTATCTTCCATATACTTTCCTTGCTGTGAAAGAGTTCAGGACGCTGAATAGAAAAAAAAATTGCAAGAGCGAGAAAGTTTCCTTCCATGAGCTAGTAAAAAAAGGGCTGAAAGGAAATACAGTATTTTTTCCACTTTTTCCAATTCATGCTTTTAGTAGCATTTGAAAAAATTCCATCACCATCCAAGGAAAAAAAAAAAAAAAAAGGAAAAGCATTTGTGATAATGGAAACTTTCGTATTCCAAATACGAATGGTAACATTTTACCAATTGTAAAGATACTATGCATTATAATCTTCAGTCTTTCAGTCTTAACCGTTTAAAAGACTCACTTTAAAACATAAACAATTGTGGAAGTTCCATGCAAACATAACTTAATAACTAATAGAGCAATAAAACTGCTGCAAGAAGAAATTTATAGTACATTAATCTCTAGATTCTGTATTTGGACTGGAAATGATTACATGATAATGGAGTAAATGCTTTGCTAAGTGAATACAAACTTAATACTGTATATATCAAATGTAGACATGATGAAGAATAAATCTGCAGTACATTAATTTACAGAAAGGACTTTCTTAAATGAAACCTTCTGAAACAGCAAGTCCAGGGAAGTGAAGAGGCTATCATTAAAGTGCAAGAAGTAAATTCAATGTAAATCTATTAAAGATAGCGATGTTTTTCCTAGAAAACAGTGAAAAAATTGTCTACAGCCTTCAAATGTGTGAATCAGCTCTCTCTGCAACTTGGAAATGCTTCCAAACCGATTAATTAAAATGTTTGAAATTGAGGGATTACCTTCAGGGGAAGATTGTAGACCCTTTAGAAATATTTACTCCACACAGAGGGAACAGGGTGAAGAACAGCCCATGATAGAACTATTCAACTCTTACAGTCACTACCCCAATTTAAAAGTCAAATGCTATGTAAGACTTAGGTTGGAATGCACCATTCATCTTTTTTATGAGAAAATATATGTAGCTGTACTAAGAACAAATGTGGTTCTCCATTCAAAGTCTTAGTTACCAGCTTTACACAAATGGAAGTCACCAAAGGTCAAGAGGAAACAAAATCCTTCCCACCCACTTAGCTGTACAGCAGTAGGAGCATTTAATCACGGCCATTTCTACTCCTTCAAGCCAGCTATAACCCTCACCAGCTTACAAGTTAAGGTAGTGGAGCCACTAACAAATTTCTTGAGCTCCTTTCTGTATTTCTACTCATAAAAAAACATCTCATCTAAAGCAACTGGACCAAAATAAATAAATAAGTGAATTTCCTGCTCTCCTCTTTCCCAAACTCAGCAATCTTTGGTTAAAATTAAACCAGGTTAAAGTGCTGAAACAAAATCTGCTCTGTAGAACTGAAATAGAGGACAATAGGTCACTGTGAAATTAGAAATGATGATGGTCCATGAAAAGAAATCAGAAGATATGACAGGTACTTCTGAGTACAGCCCCCCACCTTTCTCTAAGGTACTTCAGAATAAAGAAAACTCCCCCTACTTCAGTAAGATGAATGGATGGTTTTCCTCCTACTTGAGATTTGAGCACTTTTACTAACAGTCATGCTATGAAAGACCAAGACACACACAATTTAAAATCAAGTTATATGGTTCTCTTTCAGATACTAGAGTACCGCGATGGAAGCAAAACTGAGATTAGGCTCTTGATTAAGCAGCACCACATGCAGTAACGGGGAATGAAAAAAAGTATAATTGAACCAACAAATACTACCAGATGATGTTTTACATTTATCTCCCACATTTCACACTAGATTTTTTTTTCCTTCTTTGAAGAAAGCTGTACTTTCTGGAATCAATACCACTCTGTCATCCAGGAAGTCACTTATCTATGTGCTGAGAGTGAAAACAGCTACATTTTGATCTTGAATTTTAGCAACCATATTGAAAAGTCGTGAGGAGTGAAGTTACGCTGGTTTACACAAATAGCCCTATCCAGGCCTCCCTATAACTCATTAGAGCGAGTTGTAAAAAAACTAGGCCCAAGCATTTCAATGGATTAACCATTGCCTCACTCAGCATTGCACAAGTTCTCATCCTGAACACTGAACTGTGCCATTTACATCACTTCAGCTATGCAACAACAGGAACAGTAACCCATTTTTATAAAACTACATCTTTGTGACTAATGGCCATCTACCAAAGCAAAACACTCGCTTCCACTGATAACTGCATTGCAGGAAAACATCTGGTATTATTATACTGGTTGGCAAATAGTATTTCCCAATTTGAGGAAACAGTTGGGGAAGAAGATTGCCAGACAGGTTTGAGAAGTGCAGAACAGACAAGAGGAGCAAGAAAGGTGAGGACTCATCGTGACCTCAATCCACTCAACCACAGGCCACCTACATTCTCCGACAGTTGGAGATGTAATAGGTATTAGCTCATCCCAACCCTTCTGCTCTCCTGCCATGCCCTAGAGCAGTGAACTACGGCTGCAGCTCTTACACAGGCTCAGTAAATAGCTGACCAAACTCTCTGCATCTCTCCTACACAAGCCGCAGGTGACCTGTGAGAGCACACCAGTCCAGCTGCAAGAAAGGGTCATATCTTTGCATAGGCAAACAGCGAAAAGGAGACCAAGAAAGAGAACACCCAGAGCAACTGCCAGTGAAATATGTGAAAAATATTCCTTCTCTGAGAAAAAAGAGGAATGAGAAAGGTGCTAGTGAAATAAGAGAATGAAGAGGGAAATAGATAAAGAACAAGAAAGCAAAAGAAAATGCCCCTCTGCCCGTTCCCTTTCTAACTCTCCCCCTACTAGGGCTTTTGGCAGTTTAGCTTGGAAAAGATGAGTAAGAATACAAAATTTAAAATGATGAACCAAAGAGAGATCTTGTAGTCTTCAGGTAGTTTTCCAAGAGAAGTGAAAATCTGAGAGAGGAATTTTAGTTACCAGCTTAACACCATGCCAGTGTTGGTGAATGTATGGATAACTGAAGCCAGACCTGTACTCCATCCTCCTTTCCCCAACACATTTCTGCTGCTGTTCTAAGCGTACTAACACAATCCCTGAAGCAAGAAGTGTGTTGTTATCCCTATGATAACACTCATGTAAGTCTTTCCTGATTTTTTCTGTAATGCTACATCAAGAAATCTAACATCCTATGTAATCACAAAAGTAAGCTGAACGTGGCAAAGAGATGATCCCCTGGGTCTCCAATTTTTTGTTAAAAAAAAAAAAAAAAAAATTGCTGTTATCTTCTTGTTAATCGATCTACTTTTGGGGGTTCTCCAAAGAAAGGAAAACCATATATAAATATCATGTATGGCACTGATCACTGGCACTTATGTTTTTTATCACAGCAGCCTAAAACAATCCATGGTTTAAAACAGTAATTTGTACTAACTTGTGGATTCCACCTGAACTGGAGCCATTATTAGGCCAGCACAGTGCTATTCTGTAGGCAAATTCATAGATGATGCACTTTACCTAAACCAACAGTACACAGGATAGAACACCTTACTTATTTACAGTTTTAACTCCCAGTCACTCCTTGCTTTTTTTCACCTTTGCCCAGCCTATTTCCAAGGTGGGAGGAAATGATAGGGATATTAAGGCTCTTCAAGGTTTCCAAATAACTTTGAAAAATCTAAGTGAACCACAACTAGTTGTCAAGGATTTAGCACTCAAGTAGTTCATATTACAGACTATGAAATGACCCTCCATCCTTTTCAAGTCATGAGGTCTCCATTGATTTAAGTTGTGCAGATCTATCTTGTAAGGCTGAAGTATATGCCAAAAATCTGTCAGAAACTAATAGGCAGGAGATTGGACAGCAAAACTTAATTCCCTGGCTGAATGTGGGAGTTTACCTGACGTGAATGAGAGTTATGCCTTGAGAGAGGCTTTTTCTGGTACACCTTCCACTAAGTATCAGCTATAGTCTTGGTGATTTTTATTTCTAAGAAACAAAATCAGACACATTTGCACCTTCCTTCAAGTTTAGTTGAGTAATGCCAGCATATTGTTATTTCCTATACTGCCCAACTGCTTTTCACATACTAGAGTGGAGTTAAGTCAGCAAGCTGTCCATCAAAAAGGCTTTGCAGAGTAAGAAGACTTCTCTTCATAAGAGAAGTGATTTTTCAAACATGCCTTAGTAAAAAAATGTCTGAGAGCCAGAAAAAATATTTCATTGAAAAGAACCATGTTCGTTAAAACAAACCATTTTTAATGGCACACAATGGCCAACAGCAACAGTGGCTGAAGCTGGTGCTGGCACAGTGCTGCAGGGCAAAAACCACTTCTCTACTAATGATTGCAAGCCTAGGATGAACACACATGTGAGTGAGGAATTTGAGATTATAACCATGGAGCATTATTAGCTTTCATTGGTCCCTCTCTGGCTTTTTCAAGGAATCTGGACAGATCCCAGAGGCATGGTTTCTTAGCTCTCATTAGGCTTTGCAAAATGAGCCTTCCTTACTTGGAAATACCTACTTGGCTGCAATTCTCTCTTCTCTCCCATCTTTCAGTGGGTGTTTTGTTGTAATATTCAGGGTTCACATTGGGCCAGGTACTTCCTGAGGAGAAGGGCTGAACTACATTAATAGCTTGTCTTTAACAGTGAAGTCTGCTTGTGTCTTCATTTCTTAAAGCTGTACACATACGCAAACTAAACACATCATTCATGAAATGCAGTTCATACTCAAACACCAAGGAAAAAATCTCCACCTATGTCACTGCCTGCCCTCGCTCTCTTTGATACACATACTGCATCAGTCTCAGCTGCTTACAAACACAGAGCCATTGACCTGTGAAAATGTTTCTGATTCTTCAAACATGAGCTCTGTTTCCCCAGCCCCTAATTAAACATCTAGATTATTTAGGGAATGATCCATCTACAGAAGGCTTTTATTTAGAACACACAGATGTGTGTTACTTTGTGTTCACAGCACGTCATATAAGCATGAAAGCACACTCATGTGGATGAGCTGGCAAAGAAGTAGTGTTTTAAGTCCAGCACCCTTGAACTGGCCAGACAGAAGCCTTCACTTTGGAATTTAAGATGCTCAGTCTCCTGACTCAAAAGCTCAGCTAGAACTTAGTCAGATTTGACTTTTATGAGCAACATAGCATACAAAAATTATTGTTTTGTCTGCTAGAAAAGTAGATACAATGAAGTCAGGAATGCTTTCTGTTTTGAAGAATGTACATCAGTAATGTGCCAGATGATCGTTCCCTTTGGTCAGACAATGGTCCATTGCCTTCAAGTGTTTCAAGTAGTTATGGCCCTTCAAAACATTAAAGTAATTCCTATCTTTCCTGATTTCACATTTGGCTTACCAAATTTTTCTACATCAATGGGAGATTTGATGAATTTACTCACTAAAATTGCAGGGTGATTCTAACAGCAACACTTTTTATCCTACCTTTCACCCTTCTTTGACATAATTTCTAATACCAGTTCAGCTATTATTGATTTTTTTTCTTCAGTTAGACTAATTAAAGAAGTATGTTTGGTCTTGCTGTGTTCATAACAGTAGTCTCTTTGTCTAAAGCAAATGTGAACAGAGAAAAAAAATCATATTAGTTAACTGACCATTAGTGACAGGAATTCTGATCTTTACAGACTTGTCCATGAGGTTTTCATGATCTCTGTCATGGACCAGCCGTTTTATTCCCTCTTGATTTTAAATGAATTGGTAACAAAAGGTTTGAGCTTCTGTTAGTGTATGTTAGGTCTATTGCTATGCAAATAGACATACACAAACCAAAAATAAGTGATGCTAACGAGAGGTGCAGTTTGGCATTGACTATAAGTTCAACCAAGGTTTAGAGTTCTACCCCATGGATGTCTTACAAAACAGGCAAAGCTTTCCAAATGCTTAACAAGAAATATACAGAATAAAGTAGCAGTATGTCATAATTCTGTAATACTTTGTTCCTCATAAAACCGGTAATAATGCAGCCAGCTAGCATCTTTAAGAAACATATAATTGTGATTTCTTTTCAGTAACATTCCGTTCAACTCTGTACACATAAAAATGAATTAGATAAATTTGAGTTGAAAGACCATAAATATTACTATTAATTTTGGGATACTCCAATTTTCTGATGGCAAGAATTAAGAACTGGAAATTTTCTATGTCTCGGTGGAAAGTCTGATACTGAACAGCCATCATTAGCCAGAATCAAGAAAACCACTTGTTCTCAACATACTTTCCATTCATAAACCAGGGAGTCAGAATGCTGCCATACAAAAAAAGAAAAGGAAATAAATGAATTTCATATAAACCACTAAATGCTTTTGGTCAGACCTCAATTATTTTCAAAATATTCACAGAGTGGCAGCGGTTCTGTTTCAAATTAGGGAGATGTCCAAGCTGCACATATTAGACCATAATCTGGCTTCCTCAGAATACAGGGATGCTACGATCCCTGGCTGATTCTACTTATTATAGAAACAGGAGGCATATGCATACATTTATCATGAATATAACCAAGGAACGCAGGTGTTTGTTTTGGTGTTTAATCAGGACTCTTCTCCTATGCAACTACGAAGTTGAGTGATTCAAAGTCACTCACTGGGCAAAGGCTGGCTTGGCCCAGCTGGCATTTCTTCTTTCCTAAGAAACAGATTGCATACAACATATCTACAATCAGCTTGTTTCCTGTACTGAAACTTGATACTATTCCCACAGGAAAAACAAACAAAACAAAAACAAAAACATACTCCTTTATGCTGACCAGCTATGTTACTGCTGAATTCATTCATCAATCCACCTAATAATAAGACCCAACCATGCTGCCAGTGAAATCTATGGTAGAACTGTCACTGATAGCAATTGTCAGTTACTAAGGAACACACCGTACATATAGCAAAGATGCTCAGAATTATTAGGAGCTTCATACATGTACATTTATATAATTCACAGTATTAATTCCTTAGCAGAAGTAGATGTCTAAGTATTGCTGCAACCAAAACCATATTGAATCAATAATAATGAATAAATCATTAACAGAATTAACTCAGAAACTAACGCTGATGGAATTCTTGCAAGCATGTTGTGACTTATTCAAGTACACATTAGTACATGGAAAATGAGGATTTCATAGGGTCAAATATTCTGACTCTAGGTTGTCTTAGGTTTTGGCCAAGTCAACCACACAGTTCTGTTTTGATTGCCAAATAGATCAGCATGCAAAAGCCTTTTTAAATAGTCAGCTACTATATTGTACCATTTCCTCTTATCTAACTGCATGGTGAATGTCAGGAGGAAGATGGAGATCCCCCCAAAATGTCATTCTTAATAGCTCCCTTTTTATTCTCATCAGTTCTGGAATCTACAATAAAATCCCTATATAGAGCCTTTCTTAGGCAGTTCACAAGTCTAATTCCAAACTCTGTCTGATAGCATAGCTTATATAGCTAATTAGAAGTCTTACATTTTACAGCCTCCTAAGCCCTTTAGTTGTCTGATTCCTAATGAGCTTTCATATCATAACATACAATCAAAGAATGGCTTGGGTTGGAAGGGGCCTTACAGATCGTCTAGCTCCAATTCCCCTGCTATGAGCAGGGTCGCCAACCACTAGACCAGGCTGCCCAGAGCCCCATCCAACCTGGCTTTGAATGCTTTCAGGGATGGGGCATCCACAACCTATCTGGGCAACCTATTCCACTGTGTCACCATCCTCTGAGTAAAAAATTTCTATCTAAAACCTAACCTAAATCTACCCTCTTTTAGTTTAAAGACATTTTCCCTTGTCCTATCAGTTAATGTAAAAAGTCTGCCTCCTTCCCACTTGCAATCTCCCCCAAGTACAGGAAGGTTGCAATGAGGTCTCCCTAGAGCCTTCTCCAGCCTGAACAAGCCGAGCTCCCTCAGCCTGTCTTCCTAAGAGAGGTGTTCCAAACCACTCTTTTCCAATGTGAATTCTCTCCTACACGCATGATTCTAACTTAACTGACATTTTGTTGGGTCAGCCATCTTATTTATCTTACTTAGGCCTTTCAGTTGATCTTGACTCTTTTATCACATACTAAAAACACAGTCACCCTGCTGGCAAGAACTGCAACCTTTCCATGGCGTACTTTGTCCAAAAAAAACCCCAGCATATTTAGAAATAAAGTCTTCCAAAAGTATATGAAAAATGAATACAGCTCCAAAAGTAGACAGTAATGAGTTTTCTTACTTTCCTATACCATTTTTTAGAAAATGGCAGTTTCTGCTAGAACCATGCAAATGCAGACAAGCAACTGAAAATATAAGCACAATTTTATAGTCAGGTTTAGTTTTTGCTCTTGATTGTTAACATAAAATAGATAAGCAACTCTTGTGTCTCAGTGTAAGAGCTTCCAGAACCTCAGAAAATATGAGTTAAAAATCTAACAGTTACTCTGCATCATTTCTGCAGACAAATTAGATTAAGTTGCAATTGAAACATTCACTGATATTTACTTGCTAGTCAAGGATAGACTTCTAAGACAATTTACTTCACTTATAAGGATTACTGACAAAGGATGTTAAAAGGTCATTCTAAATGGTGCCCCTCCAGGCCATTTGGCCTTGAGTGGTCCTATCCACAAGTTATTTGCTGCGCTCCACTGCTTTTAGGTAGATATGAAAAGAGTTTTGTGCAAAGGAAGTATTAAGACATCTCTGCATGAACTTGTCTTACTTCTCTTTCAGATTCTGGACAGATCTCTTCTTTGTGGCAAAGGTCAAATGGGAAACATCTTGAAAAGAGCTACTGAAGCAACAAGGGAATGTGAATCTTTCTGCTCTTCTGCTCTCAGTCATGAAGCTACTGTATCTTACAAGCAAATTCATGGTTCTTTGTTCCTCTGAGACTATTTATTAAAAAATAGGCCTTTGAAAGCCCTCTTTATCTTCAGTTTGAATCATGACACTAAGAGGTGGGGGGAGGTGAAAGCACATCAAATGTTTTCACCAGAGTCACCTTTGTTAGCCTCATAACATTGCGAGGAATTATCTGTATTTATAAGAGATGAAATAGAGGTGTATGAAACAATCACTGAGAATGTATTGGTATTTGAAAATGACAGTTGAACTGAAAAATATCTTCTTGACTTACATTTTATTATAGGAATCTGACAGTTCAAAAGGCTTGATCATTTGTGAAGTTTATAACATTGTATTTCTAGTCTCTTTTAGCATCCAAGACAAATAAAAAAAAAAAGATAATTGTTCCCAGTCTACCCAGCATTACAAGTTTTATTAGAGTATTACATTATTATTCATAGTTTAAGATCATACTGATTATTTTGATATGCCCTCATATCAACTCTGTTTCAGAACAGTTGTTTTTCTATTACAACAACTGATGTAATTTTGCTCTCAAGTTAAGAAGTCCCCTGAATCTCACCGAGATAAGCAAGTAATAGTATGTCACACTCAAAGCAATACCACATGCTGTAAATGTATAAGAAACATGTTCTTATTAAAGATATCCAAAAATAGGTCAGTTATGAAAGCAAGCAAATTGACAGCATTTCCATCTCTAGGCTGTCTGAAATGATAAAGGTGAAAAATACTGTTGAGCACTTCTCTAAGCACAGGAAAGCTGTGCCAACCACATGCACAAGGCTAAGGACTTTTTGTAGCACATTGTAGAGGGCCACACTCACAGTCCAGGCAGCTGATGGCTGGTGAATGGACTTCTAGTTGACAAACTCTATCCACTTATGGGCAAGAATGGAGATTAACTTGAAGGTCTAAATGGAAGTACCAGAACTGCGTTGTGCCAAGTTATTACAATATTTAGAAACATCTGTATTAAAGCAAAAGATTTCTTTTGAAATCACATTCCTGTATCTTTTAAGCAAAATCACAAAGAAGAGGCAGTCATTTGAAAAATAAGGGATAGAGCTTTTTTATGTGCATAATGGTAAAATTCAATACACGGTGGTAGCCATTTTGTAATGCAGAAAGAACAAAACCAACTGTAATGTCAAATCAGAAAACTCAGAAAAATTTCAAGAAAATGTACTTATCTCAAGAATTTTGTTGAAAAATTACCATCTTCTGAGTTTTAAGAATCTGTATGTGTCAATAATTCAAATTCACTTTTTGGTGCAAAATCCATGCTTATTCAGCACAATTTGACTACAGTCTTATTTAACAAAAGTCCACAGGACACCTAAAACATTTGTCTTACTGTCCCTAGGTGAACACATTATCATTTACTTCTTGTCACTCAACACTGAGCGTGGTAGATAACAACCTATGACAGAACTGAATATAATGACTCCACCAATCAATACCGAGAAGACTGAGATTTTCCTGATGATCTGAGCAGTCAAATTCCCTGGGCAGTACAGAAGATCATATCAGCCTTAGAACTCAGCCAAGCAAAAAATTATGTCAACATCATTTTAATATTGGAATGTAGTTTTTTGCCTTCAGTGTCTTAAAATGAAAATTCTCACATAGAAGTATATCCTTAATGGAACATTTCTGAGAGAAACGTCCATTCCTTAAGAAGTTTTTTAAAAGAAATTTCTATTCCACTCACCCAAAATATACAGATCTTGCATCATCCTCTCCTTTTTCTATTTTGTAAATAAAGGGAGCAGGGAAAGAAATAAGACTAAATAAATAAATAAATAAATAAGCCCCGAAATTATTTTGATTTTTAGTCTGTCTTTTGAATCATTTAGCCCCAGCAAAAGCTTAAATACGAAGAGGTCTGGAGACTTTCACAGAGGGCTTGATAGAGAAGAGGCTTACTGGTTGTCTCACCACCTCCATCAGCATGCAGAAGCATTACATAACTAGTATGTTTTTGCAAGGCAGAGGAAACCTTCAGATTTGTCTCATGTTCTCACCAATGCCTATCTAACACAAGACAGGAAATGTAAAAGAATGTTCTCTCCGCAGGTCTCTTTTTATGAGAAAGAGAACACAGTTCTGATGTAATTTAGCACTTCAGTCAGCTTGAGACTGCAGTCAGGTAGCAGTTCCAATAATGCAATTAGCTACACAAAGATTGCAGACAGAGCACAAACAACAGGCACTCAGGAGTAACCACGTATCCTCTTAGTCCCTTTGATCCAGTCCTTAAAAATAAGCAGGTGGTGATAGGGTGGACTCACCTACTGTTGCCTTTCCTTACAAAACAAGCAATCACATTAAAAGAATTAAATCTGATAAACCAAATTTTATCCTCATTTTTTTCTTGTTCAATTAACTTCTAGTAACTAAAACTGTCAAGGGAGCTTAAAACCAGCGAGGAGTGATGTTTCATATACACTAACTTCTCATTCTACGGAAATGAATGGTAATTATTGAAAATAGCTCTCCAGCATCAAAATACTTATAGAAGGCAAATACATATAAAGAGATTTTTAAATTACCAGGGGCACAGAACAAGAAGCATGAATCATTTTATGTGAATTTAAATGTCACTCTACGCAACATAGCTCTCTTTGATTTGCAGGTAATAATATCTTACTTTTGCTATTTAAAAATGCAGAGTGGCAGCTATGACACTTGCAATTTTTAAATGATTCATACAAGTTATTGTGAAAGTTAACATTAGCACTCAAATTTTTTTCATATATAATACAGATACAATAGTATTTAAGTTCTATTATAGTGAATAAATACAAACTACATATATATACTATATATGTGTTTTTGTTGAGACATCCTTGAGTCTGTAAAAATATAAGCATCTACTGGGAGAAATGGTGTCTAGAGTATAAATGAACAAGAAGCACACACAATAGAAAAAGAGAAAGCCTTGTTATTGTTATCACTACTTTATGATTTGGTACTGACCACTGAGGGAATAAAAAAATGTTTCCCACAATGCCACAAGGAGCTTCAGACACAACTAAGAATCAAACCAGAGCTCCTAAACTGTAGCCTCACACTCAAACCACATGACCAAAAATGCCAGTAAAATTTTAAAGCTTTAAAAGGAACCAATGCTGCAACTTGACATCAACAGTTCCTAATATAATAATTGAGTTTATTTTGCATATCTGTCTTCTCAGCTGTTGAACATAGAAAAACTGTTTGTGGAGTGGATGACTATGTCAATAAACAGAATACGCAGGTGTCTTTCAGACATGTCTGTTTAAATTACAGGATTTCTTTCTTTTTTTCACTGACCTTTCTGAAGGTAACTTGGTGCTGATGTGCTATTGTTGACAGAGAGAGAGAGAGAGAGAGAGCAAAATAGATTTTTGACTGATGCAAAAATAGTTTGCTTGAAGACTGAATATCACAGGAAAAAAAAGACTGCTTCTTAGCAATCTAAAAGAGCTTTGCCTCTGGAGTAAAAAAAAAAAAAAAAATAGAAATTAAAGAAGACGGATGTACTCCATAGCTATCAGCTCTGCCATAATATGGGTTGGAATGTGAATGGAAGCATTTGTGGCTAACTTACTGGCAAAATTAAGTGCAGCTGCTGAAACACCGCATGGCTAAGCTCTGGGTATGTTACTTTTGAACTACGTTGCTGAAATGCTGTTCCAAAGTATGGCATGTCTTACAGACATTGTACAGATTAGTCCCTGCTAAAAGCATCACTGAAAAAGTGACAAGTTGCACTGAAAGATGAAGATAAGTAAATGGAACCAGCCAACTCCCCCTCTGCCCTGTCACACACATACACACACACACATGCACAAAGCAAAGCAAAGCCAATAGAAAAATTCTTCTTCCCTTCAGACATTGCAATATATATATATATAAAAGGAAGTTTTATCAGTGCTTGAGGCACACGGTAACAATGCAGAAGGCTCTGCAAAGGACTTCCCCAGAGTAATATCCTCTTTCAGAGAGAGCAACAACTTAATACACAACAGAGAGGACGGTATTTGGACCACTGAACTAAACTGTCATTTTCTACCAACACTGCACTGTCCTACAATTGACCCTTGTCTATTTTCAATTTCCTGAAATGAAACAAAACCAACACTAGAGTAAATGCCAGGGCTGGAGACAAATGCCACATCACAGTGTGATGAGGTGCCTAACACAGGAGAAAGGAGAAGGGTCTGATCTTGAGTCAAAGAGAGGTCACTTCAGTCTCCAAGTGAGAGAATCAAGCTGCAGAAACAAGCAGGATGCAACCAGGCATGAAAATGCTTGAAATACACAGTCCAACCCCACGTGGATGTTAAATCCTGTGTCCTCCATAGATGCAAAGCACAGCCAAGTCCCATCTGAGGGAATGTCTCTTCCTAGCTTTTACCTAGCAAATCAGCCAGCTTGTTCCTGTGGCTGCTCCTGGCTTCGCCTGCATACACCTTGAATCTGCCTGCACAGACTTTACACCAAAGCACAATTTCTTTATCATAAAATGGAAAGAAGAATATTAGAGGATGGTTTAAAAGGCTACTTTATTTTTAATTTTATTACTGTGCTGGTAAAACATGCGACAGTACCTGTTAATGTGCAAGTATGAAATAAAGTGTAGTCTGCACAGCAGAAGTGTAGAAGGAGAAACAGAAACTAGATGCTGGAAAAATATAGAAGTAGGAGTATGATTTTTGGCACCCTACAATTATCCTCCATAGTCTCAGGTCTCACTTGACTCACAGTGTCAGTGTGACATGATTGCCACTTATAACCACCACAGTAGTCTTGTTTTTATACCTATCTCATTCCTCCAGGCTCCTTTCAGCCAAAATAGCTTCCTTCACAGCATACCACAACAGAGATCAACTCCTCCCGCATGCATCACTACCATCCCCAGTTATGTTTCGTTCACTTCAATTTACAGACTTGCTGGCACAGGAAATAGCTTTTTTTTTTTAAGTATTTGCAGCACGTCTGTCTGACACTATAAGAATATTGCAGTCTTAAGGGACCACATTTTCCCTGCCCTTTTATGCAAGGGACAAGGAAGGTTCAGCTTCTCTCACCTCTTACATTCCCATGCAAGAATCACAGTCCTCTAAGTTACCCCCAGACTGCTGCTTATGGAGAGCATGAAGCAACATACACTAACAATAAATTAATATAAGTATCTTTTATAGCTTGCATATAAATTGAGCAGATATCGCAGCAGTCATTTTTAAGCCTTAGCAAAGTTTCCTGTTTTATAAATGAGGGGATAGGTTTATTTCTGTCCCTAGATTTTAATACTTACCTGGAAGTCTCAACAGCCCAAGATCTCTGTGAAACAGTTTTGGACAATTTAAAAAGAACTCATCACAGAACAAGATACGTTTCTGAAGGGCCCAAAGGTGGCATCCATAAATCATCACAGCATGCAGTTCTTTGTAGGTGGCTGAAGAGCCACTAAGGCATTACAACAAGCAGGAAAGAAACAAGCCTGGTTTTGTAATTCAGGCTCGGCAAATAATCAAAAAAGCAGAATTAGGAAAAGTTGTATATATGCTTGGAAAACATCTATCTCAATCTTCTATCTTTTTATAAAATTGGCTTAAATACATATAGATATTTTCCAGTTCACAAATACAACATATTCACTTATGTCCAATGCATTCTTATGTTTAACTGAAATTCCTAGAATACCAGCATACAGTGTTGGACAATGCATGCAGCATATTTTCGTCAGAGCCTTATAATTGCTGATTGCAGTCCTTAATTTTTCAACCATTTCTAAGACATTTAATAAAACCTCTTGCAATTTCCTTCATCAAGACCCATCATTTAAGTGTAAAAACTATGAAATTCATCATAGAATTGTTTGACAGACTAAACAAATTACATTTTTTGCATGTAAACTGACTGCAGTAGAAGAAAGAATGTGATTCGACATTGTCCTAACTCCAGCCTGCTCCAAGCCTCTCCAAACCTTCTCTTTCATAAAAGCAACAGGTGATGTCGCTTTTCTGCATACACTTCTTTTCCAGATAAGCTCTATTCCTAGCACAAAATCTTATGACAGCTTGCTTTTAGTGTTCTTCCAAAATGAAAGGCATCTGTTTATTCTTACTACTCTAATTTTTACCTCACACATTCTTTTGATAAATTACTATACTTTGACTCTCTGACTTCTGCATTTTTTTTTCTGGTCTCCTGTGATTAAACTTCTCTAAAGTCTTTTGAAATGTAAACAACTTATACAGTTGGACTGCTTTCCTTATCCACTGCTGTAAGGACTTATTCTAAATACACTAATGAATAGTGCAACATGACTTCCTCTAGTAGAACGTGTAATGATTAAACATCATCAGAATGAAGACTTTTAGATCATCAACGCTCACAGTTTAATTGTGTTGAATATTTTACACCACATTTAAGGAAACATTTCTGATAAAAGTTTGTGTACATTGCAACTCATAAACATGATGGGTTTAGACTTCATAGGAGATGTACACAACTGGACATCTAATCTAAACAGATGTAATTTTTGCATACGGAAACATGGGTATCTGCATATGTATGTAGAAGTATATCACATTTTCTTCAGCCATGATTCCTCTTAGTATAAAATAATTTCTTAAAGGCATATATATATGCTCTCAGACAGGCCATGATTTTTAACCAATGTCATAAGCTACTGTTTATTCTTCAATAGAAGAAAACTACTGTTGGTAGTTGTCCTTAATTCTTGTTAAATGGACACCTAGTGTCCTAAAATTCACAGGTTTTTGTTCCTCCTCCTCTGATTACAGGGTAAACTACGTAACATCCATGTCTGCAACTTCTCCCCCAGGCCGTATCAAATGTGTGCTGAAATACATCTCTGACAGAAATCCTAGACCTTCAAGACTGAATTATTATTAGTCAGCTATTGTTACTTTTGTGGAAGGAGAGGCATTTTGCTATTTGACATCTGGCAGTCATTTAAAGAACCAGCAACTCCTCATTCACACCACTACACATATCTGATTATATTTGATTTGCTTGCAGTATTTTCTTGGCCTAAATGCTACCCTAGTACTTTCCTTGGCCAGAAAAAAGAAAAGGGAAAAAAAAAGAAAAGAAAAAGAAAAGAGAAAAAAAAAAAAAAACACACCTTATCAGGACCTAAAATTGCTATGGATTTTCACTGTACTTTGTTCTAAACTAGATCCATAAGAACTATCTAATGTGTAAACTCTATTGTTTATACAGATCTGCAGCAGGCTCTGTCCCAATTGCTTGAGAGTGATACTTAAACAAAAAATAATCTCTGTATAAACTGTGGGTTTGTAAAATATGTAAATGCTCTGTGTTTGTTCAGTCTGGATCACTTGCTGAAACTGAAGGTTATGCCTGGGTGATAACCATCAGATGTCAGTTCAGATGGGAATCCAAATTCCTCCAAAGTTTAAATGTGCTCAAATCACGAGGACTCAGCATGGGGACACGTTGAGTAGAATTTTAGAGTATACTATCAGCGTATGCAAAAAGAAATCTGTCATAACAGGCACCTCCGTGAATTCTGAAGAAGCAAAGTCAAGTGAAGTAAACAACTTCTAAATACACACCTAATTATGAAATTGCAATCTTTGAATCATTAGAGCTGCAATCAGAAACAATGCTTCTTTTCCGCTTACATAGAGCACTGATCCTGCTATAATGATTAACTGCTGCTGAAGGGCACACAAGGAAAGGTTAACACATTTTTCCAAATAACCTAGGCAATGAAATATACATGACTACTTGAACGACACGGCTTTTCACAGTGAGGTTCTTACCTTCAGTGAAAAAAGTAGGTAAAACTGAAGTCATTCAGCTCTGGTACAAGCCAAATTCACCAACCATCTTTAAAATTGCACTGTCATTGTATTTGGGGTTTGGTTTTTTGTTTGTTATTTAATTTTTTGGCTACTGATAACAGAAAGATATTAGTTACTAAAAGGTTATAGAAAGCAGCTTTTTACACAGTAAAGACTGCCATGGGCAACTTATCAAACTAGTACCCAAAAAGAAAAAGACATTTTTGTTCATCTTCAACAACTCAAAACTGACCAGAAAGATCAGAAGGTCATCTTTGGCAAACCAGCAATTTAGGCTTTTCAACAGTTTCAATCTGATATAGCTATAAATATTGCGCTCCTACTTGAGCTAAGTAGATTGCCGCTTACTAGAGCAAATTCTCTGCTGTTAGTGGAGTTCTGCAATCAGAAATAGCATAGATAGCCTGGTAATATGAATTCTTCCCTTTGGATCATTTTCCATAATCTACAAATGCCAGAGATGAGGACCTCCTCGTTTCTTAGAGTTACCATGGTACTGGTGCCTTCTGATCTAACTGTCTGAAATCACAAGTTGCCACAGAATATGTCCATTACAAGCAACAGAAACACTGGGAGACAATGGACCAGAAAGACTCACTAATTCATTCATGCAATAAGTGACATTTTTTGAAGTTTATCACTGCTGGACTCTTCACAATTTCTTTATTTTTACCTGATTGACTATTCAGAGGAACAGAAAGAATAGCAGTCCTAATTAAGACCTTCAGCTTAACTTGTACCAATCTTTTCATCTAAATACCATTCCTTCAAACCTCTTGGTGTCCTTTCTGTACATTTATTGCAAAATATTATTTCTGCATTATAAGTTCATTTGTAACACATGCAACCACAAGACACGTTGGGTCATTATTAGTATAAAGGTTCAGATGCAAGATAGGGATACACAGCCTGTGTGGTACTGGGTTGGAACTAGGCTACAAGTGTGCTCTCCCAGAGCTGCTACAACTTAGCTAACATGCTGTTAAACCACTCCAACTTCCTTACTCTTACAAACTTTTAGTCACCACTTCTCCCCTGATTGCGTAAGGCCTCTGTTAAGTTCTACTGTAAGACAGCATGCTTACATTTCTTTCTATAGCTAGAATAAATCTTACTGGTTGCCTTTCAATTGAAACTAGATACCTAGACTGCAGCTTTTAACTCTCCAAAAAACAAGACAAGTATTTTGCAATGGCATCCTTCAACTAGCTTACCTTTGTCCATATTTACAAACTACTACCTGCTGGAGTGATTTAGTTTTTGAGGAAGCAGGAAGCTGAAGTGACACAATTCTTGTTTCTGTTTTCCATTTGGGTTCAGTGTTAAACTTACTTGGGTTACAGCAACTCTGTACTTGGAACATCTTATAATTTAAACTTATTTTTTTCCTAAAGCTATTCAGGTTTGCATTTATAAGGTTTAGAATACTATAGCATTTCTCTGAGAATTCAGGTAGGGTGAGAAAGGGCTGAGGCAAACCATACCATTTTTTCAAGAGGAAAAATGTTTTTTTAGCCTGGAGAACCTTGGGGAGAGGTGGATTGTTTTGTTTTGCCAGGGAACATGCAAGTCTGAATAATCCCAGGTGGCTGTGGTTAATTCCACATTTTTACTTCTCCTCCTCAGCCAGTAGTTGGCACAATTTGAACACCAGAAATATACAACCATCAAATCAAAATTATAAAACTGATCATGAAAAGCGATGCATTGCAAATACAATTAGTTAGAGAAGTTCAAGTAACCCGATCAGTTTGAGAGCGATATCCCAGCATGGCAGATACGCCCCTTGGGATTGCTGCTGCACCTGACAGCCATCCTTTTGTCAGCTCACATCTGCCTCCTGTCCCCAACAACATGAGCCTGATCCCGCTCGCTGCCCTCCATGATGTGGCCTGTCCCTGTTGAGAGACGGCCAGGCCATCTGCAGCCGTTCTCTGGGCTGCATTTTCAGAAGTGCTCAGCCCTCACAATGGAGTCCTAATTTTCCACTGAGTCTGGCACCTATTCAGCCATCTAACTGCAGCTTGCTGAATTTTCAGAAGTGCTTGGCCATAAGCAGTTCCTGTCAAGATTAAGCATGCCTCTCCGTTTATCCACAGCTGCTGCCTTTCTCACAGGTCTTTTAAGCATCTCCCTTGCCAGTGCATGTGTCAACACAATGACCTATCACAAATATCAGGGACGTATTTAGGATGTGAGGTCACGCAATCCCAGCCAGCTGGTGGGCACCGCACAGCCTTGCTGAGGTTCTGCTAGCAAACACAGCGCCTGCCCAGCTGTAGAGCAGTTCTACCAGCTCTCTCACAGTGACTTGTTTGGGATGGGAGGTCTCAGGTATCTCTGCCCTCTGCTCTAAAATGAGTGAGAAAGATCTTGGGGAGAGCAACACGAGGCCGAATGGCAAAGTTGCAGGCCTGTCATTTCTGAGTGGGCTTGTGAGTCTGCACATAGGAGAGACAGAAGCAGTTCAACACTGACTGTCCTGGCCCAGATGCACCTCTGTTCATTATAGGAAAACCCTGTGACATTTTGAAAATGGGTGCTAACCTTGGGATGACGCTCACAACAAGTCGCCAACATTTATTCCCCAATCTGGAATGCTCCATGCCGATTCTCCCCTGGTTTCTACTATGGATGGAGCACAGAAGCCTCTCCTCAGGTTTCTTACTCCAGAAATGTGTTTAGATGAAAGCTGTAACTGCAGACATGGAACAAAACATTCTTGTTTTGTAAACATTTTTCCCATACTTGTTAGGAGTGAAATTGCCACCTACACAAGGAAGCAAAGACAAATTCCCTACGCTGCATAGGTAGAACAGGCAGAGGCCACACACCTAATTGTTTAGAGCTGATGTTTTTCTTACAAATGTGATGTGTTTCATTTAATCTTCACATCAGCAAACAGATGTCATTCCCTTTCAATTGCAATGAGCATTGATTTGATGGTGTAGATGAAAAAGCGCCCTGATTTCATCAGCACTTTTTCTCATTGCCTTGTAGTTTGGAAAATGCTGGGCTACCACATAAACACCAGAGAGAAAGCACCAGCATGCTCTGAGAGTGGCCTGAGGAGAGGGGATGTGCAGCAAGGCCTGCTGCAATGTGCCTCTCCAGTAACTGAGCCAAGCAAGCAGACAACAGAGTGTGCTGAGGGCCAGAAGCACTGAGCCAAAGGACAGACAGATGATCAGAGGGTCACGTGAAAAAATTTAAAGCAATTTTGTCTTCTACAAAACACTTCCTTGCCTTCATTTTTTGCATTTTTAAAGCTTATCCTTTTTCAAAATGAGTACAAAGGACTTTCTAAAAATGATTAATCTGACAGAGTTGGTTTAAGTTTCTCAGAACTCCATGCTGTTATGAGAAACATTGCAGAATTCAAAGGAAAGGAATGTTTTTATCGAAGTAATCCATACAGAAAGAGTATGGAGCTCAGCATGGAATAACTAATGCTGCAAACTACAGCATTCCTTTTCTTTTTCCTTTAAGTTTTCAACTAAATATTTTCTATGCATACACGGCTCCACTGCCTATCTCAGTCATTGTTTCTTGACTGAGCACATTGCATACCAACACAGAGGTATTGTTTTTTAAGGGGTCCGCATTCAGCACCACCAAAAATATTGCTTTAGAAATAGCTTTGCTTGCAGCATTCACTTCCTGATGATCGCTCAAATTGGCAACTAATAAACGGTGCAGATTGAAAGGCAATTATAGAGGATGGCCCTTTCAGGATGAGGTGCTTGAAAATAATCACTGTGAAGGGAACTTTGAAGGGTAGGTATCGTTCAGTGCAGATTATTAAGGAGAGCAGGCAGGAGCCTGAGAAACGGGATTATTCATGCAAGGAAATGCTGAAGGAGGATAAGCACTGTCCAGTGCCCATGCAGGTCCCT
Source organism: Gallus gallus (assembly GCF_016699485.2). NCBI lineage: Eukaryota > Metazoa > Chordata > Aves > Galliformes > Phasianidae > Gallus > Gallus gallus. The sequence goes on from NC_052540.1 coordinate 7,142,305, forward strand.
AAGACATGAGTTTGTCCCACTGAAATCAGCTCTAAAAATCCAATTTATTTTGGTGAGAACTGAATGTAGTTCTGTCACACAGAGCCTTAGAGATTGAAAACTATTTCCTGATTTTGTGTCTAAGCTTATTTTCAGATCACATAAATTCTAGGTCAAACACAATAACTTTGCACTCAGCTCTGGCACCACATTACCTGCCTGACAACATTCTCAGCTACATTTATGGCTGTAAAAGAAATAAGCAGTGGCCATTTCTACTAACGTGCAACACAAAATGTGCATTCCTTTTCTCACCACATCATTTACTTTTCACATGTGGAGTTTTGAAGCATTTTCCAAAACCCCACTGAAATCAGGGCAAAGCTGCAGCTTCATAAAACCATGAAAGTACCCCTTCTCCTCTCCTTGCCATATTTATGTGAGCTCACTAGAACATTTTTCAAATGATTACTGTTTACAGGATCTGGAGCACCGCTGTTACTAATGGTCCCTGGCATGTTATTTGTGTGGTGCAAGGAGGAGTGCTGCCAGCCAGCTTCTGGTGCTGACTGAGCACGTTCACTTAACTCATGCACTTATGCAGGCGCTCACATGCTGTAATTACTTGACTCAGTAGTCAGTCGTGTCTATATCTGGTTAGATAGCAATCATTAACTACATTGTAAGAGGAATCCTGGAAAATCAAATGCTTTATCGACCATTATTATTTCATTGTAACATTTACTAATCTGCAGTAGCCATGTGGCATCAAAAAGCTTTTACTACTATAACACATCAATTCTATTTCATCCAAGGGTCTATTTCTAAAATCACCAGCACCAACTTAGAAGAAGAAAACAGTCATAGCACTAAGAGAAGTGCCATATGAAGAGAATTAGTCCTACATTCTTAACTTTGCAATCATTGTGTCTTGTCACCACTAAGAGCAAAAGAATAGATTTTTCCAAATGCTAATGAAATAGAGAAAGGGACATTAAACAAAATGGGTTTGGTTACTGTTTATGAAGTCATAAAGCATCATTATTTCACTGTCAATTACATTTGCCTCTGTGCTTATCTTCATTCATACACAGATCCACAGAAACAGGAAAGGAAGTTACAGATTTCCTTTGAGATAAAGTAGAAAACAGAATTCAACAACAGAACTAATTGATAATTTCTTCTCTGCTTAATTTTTCCTCACTCCCCCTCTGCCAAAGCAGCCATACTTTTTGCACAAAAATCATTCCAAAAATGGTCAAAGAGACTGGTCATAACAGACTCCTGCACTAGTAGTTAAATAAAGACGTTCGTTGCCTTGCTAACATGCTGCTCCCAGAAATTCAGGATCCATTTCTACAACAGCATTAAAGCACAAATTAACAGAACTGTTTTCTTATTTCCCTGACATTCAGGTACAGAGCTGCTACCCGACAAGCAAAATGATTCCTTTTAAAGAAAGCTGCACTGATCCATGTGACATAGAGCTGTGCTCCACAAGCATCTCATTCCAGCTCTCCTGCATTAGTGCACTACCAGAAAGTATTTCAGAAGTTTTTGTGTTCTAGAATCACAAGAAATCTAAATGTAGAATAAATTCCTCACATGTAGTTTCAAAAAACAGTGACATATCAGAACAAATGATAAATACAAGTCTGACTTATGACTCCTAGGAATTTAACCTACCAAGGGAAAACAGGTAAGCTTGGGATGCAAGGATCTACGGTAGAGGTGCAGAGGTTAAGATCATCAGAAATACTACACTGCTGCAGAGCTAAAGAGGCTACATGCTTTTTCTACAGGCAACATGCAAAACCACACAGTGACCATCAACCAGAAACCCCTCCCCAGCATCAGCCTACAAGCGTTTGTAGTCACCCTCTTGTGGTTTTGTCATACTCCCTCCTCTCTCCAGCACAGGGAACTAAATTAAATTTACTGCTGCACCAGCAAAACAAAGTATGTTTATTTTCTTTTCTATGTCATAAGGTCTTGAGGAGAAGGAGTAAAGATTCAGCATACTGCAAGCAATCCAGAAGGAGGATGTCTCCTGAGGCTAATGCAACTACAGTTCAGCTTTTGTTGGTCGTGTGAGCAGAAGGTATCATCTAACTGCAAGAAGAGTTAAGCAATGGTTACAGCCCTTAGTATCCTGGACCCTGATTTTGTTAGCAAGTGAATACATGCATGAGATGTTACCGAAGAGGGATAGTCTTGACACTGATGGATCTGCAGCACGGCAAGGGCTGGGAGTTCCAACACAGTCTTAGGCTCTGACAAAGAGAACAGCTGGGCAACAATATACCTCTGCATTTCTGCAGGGCTGCTTGCTGAATCAAGGCTACAAGGTAGTTTATTTCATGGATTATACATACATTTAATTAAAATTCTAGATAAATATTTGCAGCAATAAGTTTTTGAAGTACTGTAAAGTTACACTGTATTAAACATTTATTGCAATCATATGAAATATTCCTTAAGTTAAATATTTACTGTTATTTTCAAGATATTGGTATTGAGCCTATTATAAACATGGCACAAATGCAAAGCCATCTTTCTCAGAGGCAATGTACTTCTCTGAGTTGCTTTTAGACTTACTTCCTGACGGATATTTGCCATTAATGCACTTTGACTTCTGCCTTTATGAAAAAGTGCTCTAGCCCAAGCTAAGAGAAACTTATAATTTAAGAGATAGTTTCCACTGTGCTCAGCATTCTCACAGTAATAATAGTTTGTCCTTTTTTCTTACTGGAGCTATTGTATTAAATATTTATATTGATGTCTATTTTGTAAATAAAGGAACTGAATTTAGCTAACAGACGAAGCCTGTGATGTGTTTTAATATCTGCATTTGTTTCGTGTTGTGGCCTTTTATACAATTGATTGGAACATGTTAAATAATAAATAACATTTTTAAAATTACATCAAAGTATTTATGTCTCTTTGCTTGAGGAGATAATTTAAATAAAAAAATACAGAGAACATCCGGCCACTACCAATTTTATATGCAACAAAGGTATTGAAATCACCAGTAAATATCTGGCAGTGTCGAAGACAACATGACTGTCACAGCATCCTTTGAAATCTGACCTCAGAAGCTCACTCTGGGAGTAAGGAAAGCAAAAGGCTTTTGTGTGACGCTTGCAGTGACAATTTCTTCCTAATCAATAGCTGCATACTTTCACCAATCTGAAGGTACTATTTATAACACAACACATACTTATTTACTTCATTTTATTTCCCACGTTTTCCTGGGGTTTCTAGAAAGCTTGTTTCCTACATCTTGCTATTGCTGCTCATGATGGGACAAAATAGAGTGTTTTGTGTAGGAAGCACGTAGGCTGCGTACTGCTTCTTAGGTATCATTCACTCCATGAGGTTTCCCTATAAGGGTAGCTGCTTCTGCAGCTTTTGCAGCCCTTCGGCATCACTGCTCACAGAGCCTTCCCTGCACAAGGCCTTAAAAACTGTCTGCCCCTTCTTAATCCACACTTTAAACCCAGAACACTTAAAAGGTGTCCTGCTGCCAGTTGTCTGAACCAACCCTTCAGAGCCATTCAAAAGGTTAGATATTTTTTCTCGATTATTAGGGGGATGAGTCATTAAAAAGGCAGAGGAAAAGAAAAAAATCAACCAAAAAAATAAGAAGGACAAACTGAGGAACTGAAGCATTTATTATTCTTCAGATAAGGTCAGTAAAGATTATCTACGCACAAACTGTTATCTCAGAAAAGGTGCTTGCATTTTCCTGTCTGGTTAAATCTGTCAGTGGTCATGACATAATGCACATTCCTCAAAGCTCAGTTATCAACGTAACTCAGATATACTTGTATATTTTTATGTCTCTGCTTTAGCCTGATAGTGGCCTTTTACTGTACATTCTTTAGATTTTATACACACATACAGGAGGTGTCAAATGTTAGTTCAGTGTTCTTAGATCAGTTTTCTTTCTCTTTTCAATCTGATACTCAGCGAGTTATTGAAGCAGCTGCAGTTACATGTTGCTCCTAAGTTGGTTTTATGGAGGAAAATTAAAGATATATCAAACTTAGGCTGAATTCACTGACTCTAGAATTAGTATAAGGCCTCAACTAAAGACAGTCCTTGTAGACAATATATGTTGACAGTATATGTATATCTACAGAAAGGTACAGAAGCACTTAAAAAACCTAAAAACCAAAAGCAAAAGGAGAAAATCAGTGAGTGTTCTAGTCATGAAATAGCTTCAGATCATGTAAAAAAAAAAAATCTTCATTACTCACAGTTACGTGATGCCAAATATGTCAAACACCTGGTTTGGTGGGAGAGGACTGGGGAAGCAGTGCCCTTCACACTGTAAGCAAAGATCAGGTTTGTGACCACCTGGGGAACCTGAACATCTACAAGTCTATGTGTTGATGGGGTGCATCCCAGAGTCCTAAGGGAATTGACCGGTGTAGTCACCAAGCCAACCTCTCTGATATTTGAAAACTTGTGGCAATCAGGTAAAGTCCCTGGTGACTGGAAAAAAAAGGTAACATCAAACCCATTTTTAAAAAGGGTAAAAAAGATGACACTGAGAACTACTGACCTATCAGTCTCACCTCTTTGCCAGGGAAGATAATGGAACATATCCTCCTGGAAGCTATGGTAAGGCACATGGAAGACAAGGAGGCGATACAGGAGAACCAAGAGCAAATCCTGTTTGACCAACCTAGTGGCCTTCTGTGATGGTGTCACTGCATCAGTGGACAAAGGAAGAGTGACTGATGTCATCTATCTCGAATTCAGTAAGGCTTTTGTCATGGTACCCCACAACATCCTTCTCTCCAAATTGGAAAGATATGGACCTGGTGGGCAGACTGTTCAATGGATGAAAAACTAGCTGCAGGATTGAGTCCAGAGAGTGGTGGTTATGGCTCAGTGTCTGGATGGAGATCAGTAGCAAATGGTGTCCACCAGAGGTTGGTGCTGGGGTGGATACCCTTTAATATCTTCATCAATGATATTGACAGTGGGGTCGAGTGCACCCTCAATAAGTTTGTTGACGACACTGGTGTCATTTGGCCTGTGGACTACGAAGAGGTCTCTGGCCCACAGCAATTGGCAATAGAGAGATAGCAAGTGAAATCAAAAAGACATCAGTGCTTCTCCCTCTCCAGCACAGCCAAAGATGGTGGCTACCAGTTTTGAATTCTTTTTGCACTAAGCTATTTAGGAAAGCAAAAATACTTTGTTCCTCTCAACCTACAGAACAGTGTAGAATCATGTTCTGAGGGTTTGCTCCATCAAAGAGTTCTGCACTCTCTCCTTTGCAAGGACAATGTTTCCAAAGCATTGCCGGTAACCTTAGCTTTGAAATAAACAGATTCACTATTCAGATCTTCATGCATTCTTTCAAGTCATCCAAACAAAGAAACACTTTAAGAACAACAGCCTAGTACTGTTTCTCCAGGGGAAAAAAAAAAAAAAAAAAAACCACTACGGACACTTAATTTTAAAGAAGGCTTCCTAGGAGGGTACTGATAACTACTCCATTTTCTTCCTTTTCTTGCTTCTTTTAATAAAACAACAAAAACACAAACTGTCCTTAAGTTAAGCCAGAAATCTGATCAATAGGACTATTCTGTAGAGAACATGAAGACAAAAGTTTTTCCTCACCTAAATCAAATGTGCACAAAAAATAAATATATAAAATCACAGGTATTGTTATAGGTAAGCTACAGCACATCAGCAAGCTGCCTAATTTTTGTTTGTACAATGTTTTACAGATGAGGATAAAATGAGAACCATTTATTTCCTTTTACTATCAAACAAGATTTATTTTTCTTAAGCTTGATGTTTCTGGAAATCTGCAATCTTGAGGCATTCAATTAGAGTCTCTTCTTCTGAAGCAAAGCCATGTTTTATAATGGAGGAAAAAAATTAAAAGTGCCTCATTAGTGCTTGATTGCACCACTCAAATTTCAGTAATATCATTTGGTTAAAAAGGGTATTCTTTCTGATCTCGTGACCTTCATTCAACCAGGACTGGAAGGGGCAGCACAAACTCATCAATCACATTGGATTATTTAAGCGAGTCTCAAGGTCTGATCAGGAGAAAGTGCTGTGAAAGTAAACTAAAATTAACTGGGCTGCAAACAAGATATTCTGCTCCTGCTCTAAATTGCAGATACTCCAGAAATGTCATAAAAAAAGCTTAGGCTTCAATCCTGTCCCTGTTTGCTAATCAAATACCTCTGAAGTATGTAACTGATATTTTCAAGGTGCAAAACAACAACCTCCTCACTGGCTAGCCTAGTACGTTAACAGCAATACCAGCCATCTACTTTAGTCGTCCTTCATTCTCAGCATCATCACATGATACAAAATAACCTCAGACCTGTCCAAGCTTACCAAACAGAAATGCTTCAATGTATTTATAGTGATACTGCATGAATGTTGAATTACTTCACATTATAAACTGAAATATTAATCAACATAATTGTGATCTTAATCATTGTGCATTAATTCCACTGATTAACAGGCTAGGGTTTTGTTTATTTTAGAATTTACAAACTGTGTAAAACCACAAAGTTCCCTCATGCCCTCATTATCTGCCTTTTGAAAAATCTACATATTGCAAAAATATGGATTTCATACTATTTATTTCAATCAAAATATAATTAGTGAGCTAAAGGAGACGTAACATGTGAGCATTCTTGTTCTACAGAGTACACTCTTAACTCCAGACCTTTGCCAATCCCGGGGATTTATGTTCAGCCTGACAGTCAAAGGAGCTGGGATCTATCTCAGATAAGGGAAAGATGACAGAACACTGAGGGGCTGGTAACTGACTTCATTTGGAGTGACTGTATCCTGGGAGGACTTGGGCCTCAAAATACTGTGTAAGTACCACACATCAAGCTAAGTCATCTACATGACCTGTCTAAATCCTAATACTTTTCATCACAGAATTTTGATACCACAACTCTCTGCCTAATACTGAGTTCAAAAATGTCTTTTGACCATCTTCCTTTGATGCTCAAAATGGCATGCAGACTCTTTAGTAGTGCTGCTTTGGATGCACTGTGACAATTACTTATTAAAATCACTTAGAAATCTTCTGTTGCGTAGGTCTTGGACAAGGATCTTACTATCCTGTACAGCCGAAGAGAGGAGAAACAGCCCTACCATAGTCAGCCCATTACCTAGATGCAGGAAATAAAGCACCAGATAAAATCATAATGTTGTAAAGTGCCTTCAACTGATTCTTGAAACCATATTTAAAGGGGGGGGAGTGGGGGGTGTTATTTTTTTGCTCTGCTGTATGCAAAGCAAATCACTGATGAACAGGACAGGACTTGTGTAGATAATTATTTTTTACATATGTTTGTTGTAAATTTTAGTTGCTTCATTCTCCTCCTGACTCTTTCTATGGTGAAGTGCAGAAGGAAAAGTCAACTGTGGTGATAAAATGCTTAAGATTTAATTAAATTATTCACTATAAAAATGTTCATAGAGAAATATCATGTATCATTTGGTTTTATAACTAAGGAAATAGCTCCTTCTGAACAATAATATTATTCAGCATTAAAATGAGCACAATTGGCAGCCAGGCCGTTCCAACACTGCAGACATGCACTTTTGGCCAGGTCGTGGCCCCAAAATAACATCATTGGCACTTGCAAATAAACACATGGTTATGGAGCTAAAGATAATGCTGTATCTACTGTATCAAAATTTTTAATGTTTGTCATTTGGGGGTACTGAATGTCCAGCCTGCCTATATCAGACCTAACAGGCAGAGGACCATGATGGATCCATTTATTGCTTTCCAGTTGGACTTACATAAACACAACACACTCCTACTGTCTTTCTCCTCAGTCACAGGCTCTGTCTCTTCCCTGTAAAAGTGCAAGGGAATAAAAATACTGCCAGGTAGCTTTGGCTTATCCAAACAATATTTTAAGAATAGATTTTGTTCTTCCTTTCTAGGTAATATACCCTGCGAGCAATCTTAGAATAGGTTGTGATATAAAAAACACATTCAGGTGAAATAGAGCAAACAGTGAAATTATATTGGCTTGAGGAACAGGTTAGTTAATTCTCAGCTATCTAATCTGACATATTAGATTCATTCTAGACTGCACTTCAGGAAACACCAGATGTAGCCTTTTCCAAGAGCCGTAAAAATTCACCTCATGCATGTCATTTGTTCAGAACTGAAGTGTCAGTGCTGGTATGGAAACAGCAGTGCTCCTTTCCTGAAAACAGGTGGAACAGTGCCTACTGTGGACGATTAAGCAAACTCTGATAGTATGTTAATGCAGCTCAGTCATCCTGATATTTTCCTATGAAGCCCTTGATCTGATAGTGATTTAATGCTAATAATTGCCTTGATTTTTCAGGTCAGGCTGAGAATTTCAGAAATGAGATAAGGCTGTCTAGAGAGTTTTTTTCTGAAAGTAGACTTGAGAAGACCATCTCAAAATAGTTAGGAAGAAACCAACTGTTAGCAACACTTGCAGTTCTACTACTTCATAACTGAAAAAAAACTCAGAAATGTATGTCAGATTCATAAAAATAAAATCAAGAATAAAATTAAGGCTGAAGAGCAGCATAAAGAATTTCCTGCAACTTTCCGTCAAGTTGTTTTACGCTGCTCTTCCTGGAATTCTCACTCAGTGGTTCTGTGCCTTGAGAAGTGGCCATTTTCAAAACATTGAATTTTAAAAAAGCAATTGAAATTAAAACTTGTTCTCTTTGTTAAATGAGATCTCTTGTGTTCTACACCCATCCTGTCCTGAAATAACCAATAAACTAAAAAGAATCTTCTCCGCACTTTCTACTCCCTGTTATTTTTTTGTTTATACAGCTCAAAGGAGATAACTGTGCACTTGACTGAGCATTTAATATCAGGGAATTTTTTAAAGTTTTCCCTTGCAGAGAAGGGATTGCTCAGAAAACTCAATCTCTGTAAAGATGCATAACTATATGAATTACTTGTCAGCAAGAAGAAAGAGGGAAATGTTGGGTGAAATTGAAAGAGATAAAGCCATGGAGGGAAAAAGGACCCAAATAGGAAAAGAGAAAGTACTGGAAGATAAATGAGTGCTACAAAGGTCTTCTTACTGCACACAGCGCTGCACAGCCAATACTAGCAATATGGCAGTAGCACATCTAAGCCATTTGTGAGTAGCAGCTCAAAGGAAGACTGCACTGTGCCCCTTTGCTGGCTTAAGCAGGCTATCAACCTTGATTCAAAATGTTTTGGCATTCAAACCATATAGGAAAAGATCATCTTGGACATAAAAAAGAAATATAACTTGATTCTCAGCTAAATTCTGGGAACTCTGCAAAGAAAGTGAAAAGAATTTTCTTGCTAGCATAGCCAAGAAAAGATTTCAGGGCTACTCCAGATGGTATTTGGGCTGATGCTGTGTGCAGACCATCCACACATCTCCAGAAGGCCCAGGTGTAATGCAATGCTGGCCCAGGTATAATCCAAGATTTCCAATGCACAGAGAAAGCAAACCTAAGCAGGTGCTGGAAGATGACTTTATGCTCTGCATCTTATAGATATTAAAAGCAGACAAGGAAGTTGGGGAGAAGACTGGGAAGGGAAAATCAGAGCTAATTAAATATTTCCTTTAAATGCAAAACAACCTTGAAGAAACATAATGCCAGTTAGATAACTGATGATCACACCAAATGCTGGATAAGTGGAGAGAATACAGTTGTAAATACAAAACAAGAGTAATAAAGTTCTGGCCAACTTGGATAGATTCAGAGCACACATTGATAAATAACTGCAGTTCCAAGATGAAAGAGACAATGTAATACGGCAACAAGAAAATCGACATACTCCTCTATTACAAAACACTAAACATCAAAAGATGATTACACGTCATGAATAAAAATCTTTTTTCATATCTTCCACACAGTGCTTGATGGCAGAAAAACTCTGCATCATATAAACCAAATAAAAGATGCATGCAAAAATTAACTCAGGAGAATAAGTTCAATAGTAAAATAAACAGGCGAGTGAAGACTCACCCAAAGTGCAAAAAGAAATATCAGTTAACAGAGAGAAAAACATATAGCATCTCATACGATAAAAGACAAAAACAGTAAAGCTTTTAAGAGGTGCAGCAGGTATTTCATAGAAGCAGCTACTTAAGTATGTAAATGCATAAGACAATGCATAAGAGAGGAGGGGAAAAATTCCATTTTCTCATGCATTTAAATGTTTCTATATAAGAATAAAGCTAAGATCTCAAGCAATATTCTTTTTAATATCCAGATTATGGAAAACATAGAATTTGATGGATAAAAGTGAAAGATAAAATGTAAGATTTTGTCCAGTCCTCTGAAATTTACGTGCATCTATGTGAAAATATTCCATCTGACATTTAATTTCTCACTAAAATACAAGGGTTACTCCAAAAGTAATGCCTTCCATTTTATTACATTAGCCCACTATGTTGGTGAAATGGTAGTAGAGGTTGAATACACCAATATTCCATCACATTTTGTTGCTGTGTGACAGCTGGTAGCAGAGGGGAAGCCTGACAAAATGGTATCTGACATGGGAGTGCATATGAAGCAAAGGTGTGGAACAGAATTCCTTTGGTGGAAAAAATGGCACCCACTGACATTTATGGATGCATGTTGAATATTTATGGATACCAAGCAGTGGATGTGAGCACAGTGAGGCAGTGGGTGATGCATTTCAGCAGTGGTAACAGCAACAGTGGGTCATCTCTACTGGTACAGATTTTTACAAGCACATCATGCAGGCTCTTGTTCATCACCGGCAAAAATGCATAGCTAATGATGGTAACTATGTTACAAAATAGTCTTTTGCAGCTGAGAATTTGCTCTACCAAACAGTGTTATTGTGCTCTTTGTATTTGTTATAGTTTCCACGGAGCTAAATAGGAGGCATTATTTTCGGAGTGACCTACATATTATAGAGGTTAACATTTGGCTATGATGCGTAAGTAAATCTACGGTGTCACTGCAATGGATTGTTTTCCATTAGCTTTACTTTTTCATTGCCAATGAATAAAGATAGTAGAAAACTGCAAGCTCAGTCACTTAAGGAATATACTAACCATGCAATTACTTACAGTATTTGTGAAGAAACAAGAAGAGACGTCCATAGAAAATGCTGAATAACCCTAAATTATCCCAACACTTACCTTCAAAGCCCATCTCTTTCCAACACCATATTTAGTTAAGATTTATACTTGCAGTACAGTAATACCAAAAGCTTTTAATTTCATTATGTTGCATAAAATTACTAACAGTGCTTTTCATCATATCACATTATGAATGATAGGAGGTGATACACACACTATTTAAAATGCTGACAGAATAAACTACATGAGAACCAAGAAATGCAGAAGGAAAAGAAAAGCAGGGCCAAGGTTGAGAGACTCTGACCTTACTTAGCCATTATTTTGGAGAATGTATAAATAGACACAATAGATGTAGGATAAAAAAAAAGAGAATTCTAATTCCATACCAGGTGTCTGACAGATTGGTCAAATCCTTACATATGAGCTAAGGGATTTTTTGGAATGAGATTATAAATATATTTAATGTCCTAAATCTGTATACACTATAAGAATAAACTTTAGCATTTAAGGGATTATTTGAAACATCTGGACTCCCCTTCAGCCTGGACAGCTCACAGTTGCCTTCCCATTGTTGATCACAAACACCTGAAGTAGACATGAGGGCTTAAAACCCCACTGCACAGTCAGTGCTGCCTAACTTGGGCTGGCTGGGGGGGGACAGAGCTGATACTACAGAGAGAAGAACCTCTTCCTACCAAACGTGGCTTGCTCCATGAAAGACAGTGAACACTGGTGTTGTAAAGGAAAGTGCACCAAAATTCCAATTTTGGTAAAACATGCTAAGTTCCCACAAACTCAGGATTGATACATTTCACCTTTTTTTCCACATGGAATTTTAACTTTTACAGGCTCTTCCGATTCATGAGTAGCACTATTGCATAGTAGTTATCATACTACTGAAATCAAGTTGTTAGGGTGTTCTACGTTAAGTTTTATAAATCATTTTTAAAAAAATCAGGCAGATGCTGCTGCTTGCTGTTTGATGAATCTTATCTTTTCAAGTATTCTCTATGTGTGGCAATAAAACATTATCAGACTTCAGAATCACATGATTCCCAAGTCTCAGACTACAGAATATATGCATATATAAATGAAAGATATGTATATTCACATTCCCATCCTAAGTGAGAAAAGGAAAAAATAGTTTCTGAATCAGAAATTCTTAGTTTAGCCTCAGCACTCATGCAGTTCTCAAGGTGCATTCCGCATCTCAGACACTGGGAAAAAGCTAGCAAATTCATAGTTCAATAACATCAACCTTAGAAATACCAGCCTTAATAGCAATCCTTCAAAAATTAGTATGATAACAAAACAGTAATAAAGCCAGCAACCCTACTTGTTTCCTCATCCTATCTTCCCGAAAGGCTGCCATTCTCTGTATCCAGATTGTAAGTACAGAATCTATTTGCTACCATACATAATACACGTGTCTAAATAACTGTTTTCGATAAATCTTCTTTTGCAGCAAGTAATTTAGAACTTGTACACATTGACCAAGTTCCACGGGTCATTCAGAACGACAATTCTTTTTCCTAGGGAATGCCTTGCGTACCTTCATGCACAAGTGATAAATGGCATTTGTTAAACATCCAATTGGCAATTCACTTTATAACTTTAAGGGTCAGACCTCAAGCACCTGGAGAAAAATTCTTCAGAAAAAAACCCCACCCACTCTCCTTTCCAATTTCATTTACACCAATGTAATTCAGGCAAGGAGAAATACAAATCAGCCCTATGCAGTATGAAAATGATACTTATGTAAAACATCTAACTACATCAATTTCTATTTAAAAATTGCTGTGATGTTTCATGGATTCATGGTATGGAAGAAAATGATGGGAATGGCATCATCAGTTCTGAAGGTAATTTAGAAGTTGCATTTACATATATAATAGACAAAGGCTTGGCAACAGTATAATACCTAAATCTACACTGAGCCATTGAAAAAAGCAACAAGTTACATCCTCTTGAAAGTTTGTCATCAACCTTACTACAGAAGTCAATACCTGCAAAATTTGAACCTTCTTTAACAGAGTCGACTAAGAGGTTTTTTAAGGTGATCTTTTTGGCACCATTGTAAAGGTTACCATTTTGTGACAACACCAAAAAATCAGTTCATAAATGACATCTGGTTTCATACAATGTGTTACCAGTGATGCCACATGGAACAAGACAAAAACAGTGACAGAATATCCTTGCCAGAGATCATTAAGACCCACTGTTTCATAGAGGCTGTTAACTGATGAAGCACGAAATAATCAGTTCCTTCAAATCTGTCTGATTTCTTGTTAACTTACTTCCCTGGCTGACTGACAAGTTCCCAGTTTGGCAATGGCTGTGTTATCTTGCAGAGCTGAACACCGAGGGCTGAGCTCCAACCCAGTCTGCCAAGAGAGTTCTGAATGAGAAGGTGGGAGAGGGGACAGAAAGGGCTTTTGTTCCACACCAAAATGAAATTAAACATAAGCATCTGTATCCTCTGCAAGTTAAAATTCCTCTTCATAGTTAAGGGAAATAATCAATAATTGCAAAGCCCAACTTTGAACACAAGCCTTAAACAAAACATCTTTCTAAAGTGAAAAATATTTTTGTCTTTGTTTCTCCACATTCTAATATTATTTCTACCAGCAGCTCAACATGACAGTTTAGATGTGCTGCCTGTAAAGGGAATTACAGGGATTCTTACTCCTGAAAAGATATAAAACAACTATTTCATGTAAAGAGTAACACTCATGGGAGCATGCTGATATCAGTTCTGTGAAGATGCACAGACAATATATTCAGAGATCTAACTGTGCTACTACAAAACCTCTTCATTAGAGGGATTCATTTGTTTGGATTAGATTCTGCCCATTGAACACAAAGGTTTCTTCCTGAGAAATCTCCTTGATTCACTGACATTTGTAAAGTGCTATAAAATGCTAATTGGTATAATTGGCAAATCATTAACATTCTGTTTAGTCTTACCCTCAAAGCAAAAATTATAACGGGAAATAAAACATCATATAGCAAAGAAATAGCTGAAGGCTTTAACAAGAGGCAAGTACTGTTTCCCTTTAGATGGTAAACCAATCTCTGTATAACTCCTTGTCCTTACACTCTTCCAGATATCCACAGCCTTAGCAGCCAGAAACAACCACTGTTTCTGTTCCTAACAAGTCATCTCCAGCCAAGGAAGTTTGCTGCTATAGATAATACAATATTCTAATTAAAATCTATATTTTATTAAGTTTCTCTAACCTGTATGTTCCTACCACTCTTTGCTAATTCACACACAGGCCTTCAGCTGACCACCAGTTTGTATCTTTGTCCTAGGTATGTCCTTTCCCCTCCCTACCATTGGATCTTGGAAAGAGAAATCAGTCTGCTCTGCTGCACTACAGAACAAGATGCTTTTCATAGCTCTACTAGGCTGAACACTGCAAAGTTCAAGCACAACACAGTATTTGAATTACACTAACATGTAAAAACATTTCTGGATAAAAAAACACTTTATTGCCACCAATTTAAAATCATAAACATACTTTGAATCCAATTCAATATATCCCTTATTTGTTCCTGATTCTCTCCCTTTATTATTATTAGAAGACATAAATTTCCAGCAAGGCTTGTGCTTGACAAGGCTCCATTATTTGCACATGACAAGGTTTATCAAAAACAGTTGGATTTTTATGAGGAGTCTTTCATGTTCCCTCCATAAAATATAAATAAATGAAAAGGATTAGACGGAGGAAGCAGAGCATAATTCATCACCAATGTGAAGCAGAAGGAGTAGACTGCAGATGGATGAACTGAAGAAGAATGCGGTGACTGGCCTACAGAAGAAAACTACTGTCTCTCTCAAATACTGCAGAGCAAAGAGCATGAAAAGAGAGCATTAACTTCTCTTGCCACTTCTAGGCGCCCCTCAAAGTACAAACTGCTTAGAGTTCAGATGTAAAATCACATAAAATAGTGATGCAGCAGTCCAGCTTTATTTGCTTGGCTGATACCTGTTGGTTTTGTGGTTTCAGGATAAATTACAGCACAAGAAACTTAAAATAAGACCTACTCCCTGTAAACAGTTTGAGAACAATTAGGTGGAAAAACCTTTTAAGGTTGCAATATCTCACTCTGTTCTCCATTACCTTCATGTCAGTCAGACAAAAATCCATTAAATGGCCCTGTATTCCCACAAAAACAAGTGGTCAAGACAGTGGTCCATTTTTTTTGCCCACCTAAATCTGAAAAGTTATCTTGTAATCCTAAATCAAGACTATGGGATTAATTTATCCATCACAGATGCCATACAAAGAAACTCGGGAACACAGCTGCTTTCTACACAAGTTGGGCAACTGCATGACCTTCCATGTCTCTGTGGTAATGGCATGTATAAATTAGGCATATGGTTACTATGGTTACTGGGATAGAATTTAAAACGCCATAGAAGTCTGTTAATTTCAAGGGGGAAAAAAACGTAGTCAGAAGTTTTAGCTACTGAATGCAATCCCAAATCCATTTTTCCAAGCTCAGTCTCTACTTTCCAATAGAAATGAGCCTATATGTTTCTTCAAATTCAAAATATGGGCATTCACTTTTGGTCCCATTCAGAAGAATACAGATTTGTAGAGGATAAGAACTCCAGTGGTCAGCTTCAGTAAGGTAAATATGAAGCCAACAAGCACAAATGAAGGTTTATATCATCTTATCTTACTAAAATAAAGTAAAAAAAAATATTTATAACCATTTACTTATACACTTTTTCTGTCAAAATTCATCAATATGAATAGAACATTTCTCCACTGTTGAAGCTGCAGTGAAGAATGTCTCAGATTGTGACAGTTTGAAGTGTGCATTTCAATGGACTGTCTTCAAATAAAAGCTGATGATGGTCATGGTAGACACTTGCTGTGGAAAGTATGCACTTCTCACATGTGAGTTCTGTGAAATACTTAGGCAGATGAATTACAAAAATATTATCTCACTTTAAACCATTGCGACATTCTCTGCATTTTTTCAAAACAAGAGCCTCCCCTGAGCTTGTCTCCTACTACCTCATAACCTTACCAACAAAAACTTCTGCTTTTTATCTATATGAGGTGTGTCTTTCTTCCCACACCTACACAAGATTCTGCCTGTCAGTACTAAATCTGTTTCCAGCAACAAAGGAGCCGGGGGACACTGTCCTTAGAGACAGAGTGAATTAGCCAGAGTAAGTATGAAAGCTTAAGTTAAAATAAAGGTTTATAGAATGACGCGTACAAGATGGAGAGGGACTATCTGAAGGACATAAATTTGCTGAGAGTTTCCACAGTGAAAAGGTATACATTATATTTAACCAATCCCTGGATTCAAGTGTGTGAGCCACAGCAGAATTCCAATAGAGAAATATTTTCGGCACAATTTTACATCACCTTGTCAAAGCATAAGTCACAAGTGCTAATGTGCAAAGTAAATACAAACTTGAATATCTTCTCACTTCATTTCAGATTTAGATCAAAAAGAATAACTTTGTGTTTCACTTTTTCCTTCATTTTAACATTGTAATTTTTGGTCTTGATCCCACAAACTTTTATATACGTAATTTCCTCATAAAAGCAAAGCTGAATGCTTGCATTATGGTTTGCAGGATCTGTGCCTTCCATTGCACATTCTTCATGCAGTATTCTACCATACTTCAGTTCTATATAAATAGAGAAATAATTAATAGGCAACAGGAGAGATTCAGGTGTTACACCAAGCAAACTCATTCCCAGGAATTTCTTTTGATGCAGACTATGTAGCTGTGGATTGACTAGCTAAATCCCTGCATTAATGAAGTCTATCTTTTATTCATAAGTCATAAGTGCTTTCATTTGTTGGAAATGAATTGTGACCTCCTAGTATGTCTCCCTCTGCCAGGTCTTGTGATATTTAAATGTGTTGTGTATGTCCCAATTTAATCAGGTTGTACAAATCTGACTCAACTGATGATAGAGTCTGACCAGATAACCTTAGTATTTGTTTTGGACCGTTGACTAAATCTTTGGCACACCTTGTATTGGATTGCATCATGGATCAAAACAGAGGGGAAAAAAAAAAAAAAAAGCAACATGAAATGATATTTCAATATATGGAAAGAGGTCTAAATCTGATCTGCAGACCTGCTAACAATAAATGCATGGCAAAATCCAACTACAGGTAGTATGGGAAAGTTTCCGAATGTACCGTACACAAAGACATCAGCATTACATTCGCACTTGCTTCGCTTCTCCTTTTGATCACAAAGCTGCCAGAGTTTAGCTTCTCTTTCTGGATATAGAACAGTGATTCTCCCGTAATCAAAATTAATGAACTCACCAGGAAGCGCTGATACTTAAGCAATGTGCAGCAAAGGTATCTTGAAGGTGTTAAGTGTGGCAGCCTGAGATTCAGTCTGCCAGGGCATGTTCAAAAGAAGCAAGTGATTGAGAGAGGTCAGCGTGCAGAGTCCAGAACACAATAATTGACATTCTACACTCACCAGAGCTGTCCTTGCGACTCTTTGATAAGAGAGGGAGCTCAGGCACCAACCGGCCACTACCTCTAGGCCAAGTCCCTGCTGACCTGCTGCATGTCAGCAAAGTGCCAGATGTGATGTCTCTGTGATATATGGGATCCCTGGAGCAGGGTGTGAAACACAGATAAGTGACAAGGGAAAGCTGAATTATACAGCCTTTCTCTCTCCCCAGAGTTAGACATCAGCAGTGCTCACTTGCTCCTCATCTTGTGCCAGGACAAATAGAAGTCTCTTTACCACCAAAGAATGAACAGAGAAATAAAGTTAAACCATAGAAAGCTCAAGGCTCCTCAGAGCTGTGCATCCCAACTAGGCACTAGGTAGAAAGATTGCTTTTATAGCAGGGCAGGGAGGATTTGAGAAAAGGTTGTAGAAAGATTAAGTGGACACAATGGAGCACAAAGAGGCAAAGGGGATGCTTCTGTCACACATATGGGTTAGAAGGGATCATTTCTGAGCAACTGCAGTTCAAGAGATTGTTTTTTTCTGCTGGGACTGAGTTGAAAAAGTTTTCCAGACCCCTTGCACAATGTAGGCAGTACGCATTCCGACCCAAGGACACAGAGAACAGGGACTGACTCAGTATGTGCAAGTTGTCCTGTGACACCTGGATTCCTTGCTTAGCAGGACCAACCAGATGCACAGGAAGCAGGTCACAGGTGATATGCACATGCCTTCATCTCCTGCCCCATCTAGTACCTCTGAACACCACAACTCATGTGCAGCTTCTGGGCCACATCCTCCTTCTGTACCCACCCTGCCACACTGGTCACAGAATACGAGAACATCACCTGACAACAAGCCAGACTTTGAGCACAAAATCCCAAGGCATCATAAACATGGTCACCCTAATTGTCAAGTGCCCTACGCCTCAGTCTGCTGCAAAAGCACATGAAGGAGCTGGAACAACTATTGTGCACTGTAGCTCAATCTTTGTAGCATCCTCATAGCCTTATTATGTACCAGGACAAGCAACCTCTGAGACTGCCACTCCATTTGTGTCTGATTTCTGTTTTCATTCTCAATAACACGTTCACAGAATGAAGCAGGGAATACAAAAAAAAATATCCCACGCTGCCTGTTTAGAAGGTGTACTTCACATCCCAGGGCTGATGTCACTCCCTAGAGCTACTAAAAAAGTGAGAATTTCAGTTCAGCTTTAAGATCTTCATGCGTCACTTCAATAACAACAAAAAGAATCCTTTAGTTTCAAAAATTTTCCACAGTTTAGAAACAGACTAAGTATGTGATAGCTATAATTTGTGGGTCAAGTTCTTCCCCACTTAATCACAGTAGGAAGCAGTCCATTCCTTACATAACGTCTGCCATAGCAAGGGGATTCCTTAACAAAATGCGCTATTACATGGGCAAGAGGGGAATCCAATTTATTTGTGTGGACTAGACAGGAAATACATCTGACTCTCCCATAATATAATAATTATTATTATTTTCTTGAAATGGTGCCATTATACTCCACTACTTAGAAATATAAAATCACTAAATAGAAAGGGATGAATAAGAGCAAGGAAGACTGATTAATAAAACTGTTGCTAAGTTAATTGAGCACAGCATCACTATTTCCCTGTCAAAAAAAAAAAATTGCTTTTCAGCTCAAAGGATTCATAAACATATTGCACATTCTGTAAATACAGAGCTGTACTTGGTCTGAGGACCTACTGCCATAACTAGCAAGTTAGTTTGTAAAACAAATGAACTGTGGTTATTTTCACTAGTGATGTGGCAAACCGAGGTCATTTGCCAAAATAACCAGAAAACATTTGGTTTAGGCACGGCTTGTTCACCTCAGAAACACAACTCTGCAGTAAAGATACTCAGTTATAGCAAAGCCATCTGACCAGTGAAGACAGCTTGCACTGCACATTTTTAATACTTTAAATTTGCCAAAGTCCTTTTCCAAACAAGTAAACCAATTGTTCTTGAAAACAATTGTACAGGAAACCTCACTGGTTCAAATGAGATAGGTTTGATTAACTTAAGGCCCACGTGCCTCACAGATGCTGTACAAAAGAGATAAAACATGCACAAAGCTCTGAAAAATGTTTACATCTTTCTAAAGAAACAAACAAACAAAAAAAAAAAACCCAAACAAAATAAACAAGAAACTCTCCAGAAAAAAAAAAAAACCCTATAATAAGGATGTTTTTTTCAATAAGAAAATTTATTCAGGTAAAAAAGTATTTAATACCTATTTCACTGTGATTCAGAAGGCTATTGGCAGCCAGCACTGCAATTTATTACTAGAAACCTTCTTTTACATAGGCAGACTTCAGTGAAAGTGGAATTGATTGAAAAGATGTCACAGTTCGCCTTGCAGTGCCAATTGGAGATCACTATTGTAGGCTTGGTGAACAGCCTACTGCTTTCATTGCCTCATCATTTTCTGAAACCTGAATCAAAAGAACCCCCAAATAAAGTAACCCAAATTTAACCACAATACTATTGGCTTGCTGTGCATTCACACAGGTTTGTATAGGTTTAATTGAAAGTGTATGTTCATATATCAAGCCTGGAGACTTGGCTTAAGAAGACAGATAACTCAACGGTATGCAGCCCCCCCCCTTCAAACTTTTGGCCGGAGGGAAACCAAGGAGTGCTTTGAAGTTTCTTATAATATGTAGAAAACAGTACCTTACTCAAAGTGGGAATATGCAGATCAGAATTCCTCAGGTATTAAGCTCTTCTGACTCACAAATTGTTTGCGTCTGAATGCAGTCTAAGGGCGAGGAAAATAAAAAGAGCTATGCCATATGATTTTTTTTATGACACAGTTGAGGAAACCTGTTTTATTTTTTTCCCTCTAACAAGGAGTCCTTTTGGCATATGCTAGAAGTTGTTGTTTGATATCAGCAGGTTTTATTCTAATTCTCCACAGAGAACATACTATATAGTCATAATTTTTAAGGCAATTTTAATTACCTGTCACATTATTTTGTGTTTCTTGGTGAAGGGGAGGTGCAAGGATATTTTTGCCTTATTTCTGGTACCATTCTCAAATTCCAGTCACCATCATTTAGGAAATTTTAATGATATTAGTGAATACTAAAGGCCATTTCTGAGGGCTGCTCTGAAAGTAATGCCTCCAATTTCATTCTGTTGGCTATCAGAGGTGGATGCTGGTGGTATGGCAGTAAAGTTGAACCTTCCCATCAATACCCCATTACATTTTGTTGCTGTATGACATATGGCAGCTGAGGGGCAGTGAGACAAAACGGTGTCTGACTGGAAGGGCATACTCTATCTGTATGTACTTACTTCATATGAGATGAAAACTCTCCAGGACAGGGTATACAAGCATTTCTAAAGGAGTTTGAGTTTTAATGGCAGGTCCCAGACATCACTATGATACAATTACCTATGTGAAAATTATTATTTGCTCTCTGGAAGGATGTACAGATGTAACACAAAACTCTGGTATGCAAGCTTGTGACACATCCGAGAAAACAAGTGGACACTGGAAAGACTACTAGCTAATAATTCTGTATGAGAACCACTTTCTTAATATAGTCAGCTAAAAGCATCATAAGACAGACGAGTACAGCCTAAACAAGACTAGCTATTCTGAAGTTTGAAAAAGAGAGACTACTCTGATGGCAGAAGGAAATGAAAGCCATTGCACTGAACCACTCCAACAAATAAGACAAAATAGACAATGGCTAGGACAATTTCCTTTTTTCCATCAACATAAACTCGTAACGATAATAAATTATGATAGTAGATAATAGATTTTCTTCTCTTCTTACTCCCAGCAAATAATTGAGTACTTAACCCAGAAATGAAAATTAGCCATTCAGCTGTAAGGTGCTAAAAAAACACTGATTTGATTCTGGCAGAAGTGGGATTTAAATGTAGATACCTTAACACTAAGTGTTTCAGTCTGGGAGTTAAAGAGGAACAGTACAACCACACTCACAAATCACCTTCTGAAAAAGCACAAGTTTTCAATACAATATTTGCATAATAGTTTTTGTCAAGAAATACACACTTCATGATCCAAAAAAAGGCACTCAACCAACCCTCAAATCCCATATTCTTCTTTTTCATATTGTCCTTGAGAATTGTTCAACCAATTCTAGTTTCTAAACTAGAGTTCAAACAGAGTGCATAAGTCAATCTCTACAAGCAGTTTCCATTGACTGGCTTTCTAGCAACTTGAAAGCTCAGGTGTCAACGCTTCCGAGTGAAAATGCCTACTACTGAAAGTCTGATGCCCAAAGAAAGAGAGCAGTCTTTGAGTCTGCTAGTTTGAAGCTTTTTTCTTGTGTGCCTTTCCTGCTATAAAAAATGTCAAGATCATCAGAGACTATAGGACAAGTCAGGTAGGGAGGAACTGATTCCTTTGCTGCAACGCTTCAATACGCACAGTGAGGCTGTGAGACCTCAGCGTGCCATCCTCCGTGACTGAGGCATCACTTGATGGGGCTGGAAGTGCTTGATGTGAAAATACTGCCTTAACCCTAGTAGAATGTCACTGCATTATTAATTGGTGACAGAAAAGGTGATTAAGGTTGAATTTACTTTTATCACCACAATAAGCTTTTCTAGAGAATTTTTAAAGTCATAATGTTTTAAACCCTGAGACAAAAAGCTGAAAGAATCAATGATTTGTCTTGCCCTTCATGTTCTCATTTTCAAGCTTTTAGCCTTACCTTATGAATATTAGACTGCAGCAGTCATATAGAGTATATCAGTTCCCCTCATTGTTAGGACACTTTATTTTATATATATATATGTATATATTTCTTTTAAAGAGTAAGAAACATAAGAGAAAAAGAAGCCTGACATAACCTGTTGCCAAGGATTAATGATGTATTTTGCCAAATGGGATTTCATAAAGCAACTTCAGAACAATCCCTGTGGTTTCAGGCACAATCCATGAAAGCCACGGAAAAATAAACTACACCTTTTTCTGCAAGCATCACAAATCCTGGAGAACATTTTTAACATACGTAAACAGAGCATTGAGAGGAACAGGTAAGGCTCATACAGACTCCTAAAACTAACTTTTTTTTTCTTTTTCCCAAGGGAAATATCACTTTTACTTAGTGCAGAACTACATATATATATATTAGATGCAAAGTTGCACAATGATAACAATTTTTTGGGCTTAGTTGATTTGTGAGTTGAACTTGTTTGGATAAGGGTGAAGGGCTTGAAAAACTTCTTTCACTAATTCAAGAATTTGAGAACTTAACTTAGAAATGTTGTGAGATGCCTGTAGCTCCCCCTCCGAGAAAGGCTCCTTCTATCTGCTGACCGTTTATTCTGGCATAGATTCTGGCACTGTCTAAATAAACTGTTCTACCTGAAGATTATCTGGACTTGTGCTTCTTCCCCTAACCTGGATACACATGAAATTGGAATTTGTGTTTTAAGCGAACTGCACAATTTCCTCTTACATCAAACAGTATCTGTTCAATTTATACCTACCTGCAGCACAGCAGCCTCATCAATCTTAGGTCTGCAGCCTCTGTTATCCTATTCTTTCTCCCCTCCCACTGGGAAGGCACAAAGCTGCATTTTGTAGCTTCTGCCCAGAGAAGCTGCCTGAATCCTTGAGCATTTAGCAATGTGACTGCTATAAGCACTAGTGCTGTAATATCTATGAACAATTTTTGATTCTTCTGTCCATTTTTCCACCCAAAACCAGATCTCATTTTCCTGTCTTTTCTAAAATCATGGAGAACAAGAACTGCAATGGCAGTTTATTTTATCTTTGCTACCTTTCTTCCTTCATGTGCATAAATACTACTGAAAAATGGAAATGCATATTGTCCTCTGGAACCTACGGCAGTTTATGGGAGCTCTCCTTCCATTTGAGGCAGCTTGCGATTAATACCCTTTGTTAATCAGCCTTTCGTGTCTCCCACTGTCATTCACACCTTGCCCTCTCAGTGCTCCTGCTGTGAGGCAACATGGCACAAGAAATTAAGGCATATTCACATATTTTCACATTACCATAGTATTCAAGTCCAGAGTTAAAGCAGAAAACAGTAATTCCAAACAAACACAAAGAGTCAGCAGCATTATGTACAGAGATAACATCAGACCAGAGCATAGGACAAGATTGTGCCAAACTAGTTCAGTACAGGATGCTTGAAAAAGGGGAACTAGAGACAGAAGGCACTAATTAATCCTGCCTCAATACACCCAACATGCTGCAGCTGGTGAATAATTCTACCAGTAGTAATTCCTTTAAATACAATGCTGTTCTACACTGAGAGGGGTACTGCAACAGGCAAATACAGTGATGGCAGTTTACCCCTACTCATTTCAAGTAAAATTCAAGACCAGGCTTTTTCTAGATGAAGCAATGTAAGATTTGCACGAGACCAAGCTAGAAAAGAACCATGGGGGGAGTACAGTCCACTTGGGCACAGCTAACACAACTGGACCACTTCCATCAGCCAGTTTAGAACAGGGACAGAGCAAAGATACATGCGTTTACACCCAGCATTACATTTCTACCTTCAGATTTACACTTGATCCTTCCATTTCCTTCACAGAAAAGATAGTACCATTTTATCACAGTGAGGAAGAAATAACCATGGTGCAGTCAGTCTGCATATTTCTCCCTCTCTTCCTTTCCATCCACGCTTAGAGCAGGGAGCAGTCTCAGCTAACCCCACAACACAGCCATCCACAAAGCAACCTCTTACCAAAGGTGAAAACAAAAGGATGTTTTATTCTTCTTTCTTGCTAGGACAGTGTAGTTGTAATCGTTATAGATGAAATTTTCCAATAGGAATCATCATTTACCCATACCTTTGGGGAAAAGGCTTGGATAAAGAATGTGTAACATACCTACCATTACTGCCATTATATTCATAGTCTGAGGAAGAGGCCAAGGCACCACTGAGGGTTCTCAGGGATAGCTGCACAAGTGTTAATGAAATCCCATTAATCACAGCCTAGCCATCACGGGACTTGTCATCACAGGAGGTTGCAGACTACCCACGACAAGTAGAGAGGTTAGAAAAACATGTCACAAGAAGGTCCATGTATGACCTCTCCTGAGTCTGCAGTGTTGGTCAAAACATCTTCATACTGTGCCTATACCGGAGATGGGAGAAAGAAATGCCATAGGGAGAACATCTGCAGAACTTAAAATGACACAGTTCAGTGAATTTCCACAGCTCCATTCTCTACTTATCAGATTCGAATCGGAAATATTTATCCGCTTCCATTGCCAGGCAGGTAATTCCTTGTGCTCCTTAGGATCGATATTAACTGCACCTAGAAAGGTGTGTTGTTTTGTATGTATGCATTTTGTATGCAAAATATGGCAACAGAGCAGTGAGCACTATTTCTTACCACTAGCATTAAAGCCCAGGAAAAAACTAAGCAGGAACTACAGTATTGTGAAGAGAAATACCTTCACCTACTTGACACACAATCTCCTCTCACTCTGCCTGTCACAGCTGCACTAGACATACAGTAACCCTATATCCCTCACACAGCCCATGAGATCCAGCACCTGATAAGGTTTCATCATTCACTCTGGCCCAAGTTCATTCAGGTACACTGATGTGAATTTGTACTTGCCCCAGCAAAGTCAGTAGAGAAATACCAGCACAGTTAAACCTATAGTACACTTCTAGCCTCTTGTTACTATTCTGGACACCTCATTATCACAGAGGAATTCAGTATCTCTGGAGAAGGTCTGGAGAAGGGAAGCCTTTACTGTTCTCCTGTGCCAGATAAAGTGTCTTGGAACTCACTCACATATGTGGACTCCATCAGAGAGAAGCTGCAGAACCGCCCCAGGTTTTCCCTACCAAACATAAGCATCTGTAGAAGATTGATTTACAGTGTCACTTAACAGAGGTCTCCACCCTAGCATCCTCATAACACTGAGGGCCAATTTAGAAGCTATGGAGTATATAGTTGGAAAGATGCATAAAAGATGTTTTTGGGAGCCTTAAAGAGGGTTGATTTGTCTGCATAACAAGGCAAAAGCAGACCTTTTTATCACAAATACATGAATGATATACTGGGCTTATATCTCAATATTTAACAGGCTGGGTTTCTTTCTTTTTCTGTCAGAAGAGCCTGTACATTTCCTCTATCTCCAAACAGCTATATTCTGAAAAACCATAAGAAGAGCTATGTACATTTCCTCCTGTGTATATTTACAAGGGAGAAGAGGGTATAATGAAATGTAAGATAATAAGGAAAAAATGTAAACCATGTTTCTAAATCATCTGGGGCGTTCTGTTAACAAGATACGGTGTTCCGTAATATCTCCCATTTGTTTATATTAATTGCACTACTGCTGCTTTTGGCTAGAAGGGCTGAATTCACAGATTATATATATATATATATGTATGTATATATATACACGTATATATACACTTTTAAGTGACCATCTAAAGGTGGTTTCAAAAAGAAACAAAAGGGTTTTAGTCAACATGCACAGATTTGAATTCAGTATTTCATATGGGATAAAAAGAGAAAGACAGTAATTTGTAAATCGTGGAATAATAATAATAAAAAAAAGATATCAAGGGAAGAGGGATTGCTTTATATAACAAGCTTTGAGTATAAATAAGATGTCCAGGCAGGATGTTTAACTGTAATAAATTGACTGTTTGGGTCTTTGCTGACATATCTTTTTAACTTTATTGACATTAGCTATATTTGTATGGAACTTTATTGCATGGCAAGGATTTCCGTGTTCAGGATTTTATAAAATGACTTACAGTACAAGCATCTTGAAAGCACAAATGATAATCATGACCAGAGCCTGAGAAGATAAAGAGAAAAGAAAATCACAGACAAGACAGGAGATGCAATATGGATGTATTTAACTGCATTTTCAGCAGGATCAGCTTTTTGCTACATTTACTTTACTACTTACTTGTAACACAGTAAGAAAGGAGAGGGGAAAAAAACAAAGTTGTACATATTGTATAACTGCAATCTGAGTCACTAGCGAAACCAAAGGATTAGACTTCAGCTTTAGTTAAGGGTGACATTCCTTCCATCCAGCCCTAGCATTTACTGCTAACTGAACAGCTCTGCCCTCAAATTCTAAGATGGAAGCAGTTCATCAGCCAGCATCTGGAATGGGCCTATAAATGTTACATAAATATTTTTTTTCCAGTCTGATCCCTTTGGCTCTTCAAATTTATTATATCCATATTCTTTTTCTTTTCCACTGTCCTTAGCGATTTTTTTTCCCCCAGAGCTGAATTTTGTGTTCACCTCGCAAGGTTCAAGAACCAATCTAACTCAACGCCCTGAGGCCTCTGGGAGTTCCAGTTCTTCCAGTATGGAAGTGAACTTTACTGAAATCTTACAGAGCTGTGTCTGCCCAAAGGTGAGGGCAAAGGGAAGAAAGGAGACTGCACAGCACTGCTCCTTCCTGCTTCATATAACAAAGAGTTACACTACACTGGACACGCAGCTTGTTCCAGAGCATTCTACTCTCTAGTTGATGCATGCTTTCCCACAGCATGCATAATGGTAAAACAAGCCCTTCACATTCTGAATTATGCCACAGGGCTTTTGCCAGAAAATGTGTCATTTGAGAATGGGAGGATCTGTCCATCTACTCATAGGGAAGTGACGGATGTTTGGAATAGGACTGGCAATGCCTTTCTCCAACCAGGCAGACACAAGGCAATAACAAATCCCCAGGAGTTATGCTCTCACTCGGCCAACAGCAGAACTCCTCTTTGCCTAGAGTGTGTGGTATTTTCTCAGCTCAACCACGATCATTTTCATAGCAAGACTAAGGAAAGAAAAGGTAAAACTGTATTACACCCCACAAGACACATAAAGGACCACAAACCAAACACAGGTCTCAAAAAAGCTGAGCACTACCTCAGTAGGTCCTTTGTTTCTATAGCCTGTACTTCTCAATGAAGTATGAGAGGTAGATGACTGTGAGTAGAATTCATTGAGAGCTGCCCTGTGGAGAAAGACTTTGGGGTCCTGACAGACAAAAAGCTGGACAATGAGCTGAGCCAAGAGTATCCTGGACTGCATCAACAGGGAGGTGGCCAGCAGAGAGAGAGAGGGGACTGTCCCCCTCCGCTCTGCCCTCGCAAGGCCTCATCTGGAACAGTGTCCAGGCCTGCGGTCCCCAAAACAGGAGGGATGTGGAGCTCTTGGAACAGGTCCAGAGGAGGGGCAAGAGGACAATCACAGGGCTGGAGCACCTCTCCTATGAGGAAAGGTTGAGGGAGTTGGGCTTGTTCCGCTTGGAGAAGAGAAGGCTCCATGGAGCCCTTCCAACCTGAGCCATTCTATTAATCTTTGACTAGGACTTCTGCCACATTTTTTTTTCTTTCAAAACCCACACTTTTTCCTTTCAAATAGGATGGCCAGAAATCTATCCCTGAATGCAGTGAGCACTTGAAATGTGTATGCCTTTAATGTGCAAATCCTATACCTCAAAAGGGAATAACTAATGAGCTGCTATTTTAATGAACCAAGT
The DNA here is from genome assembly GCF_016699485.2 of Gallus gallus. NCBI lineage: Eukaryota > Metazoa > Chordata > Aves > Galliformes > Phasianidae > Gallus > Gallus gallus. The sequence goes on from NC_052540.1 coordinate 7,170,368, forward strand.
TAAAATGGCAAGGTGACATCTCTCATTTAAGGGAATGAATTCTTAATGCCATTGCAAAATGAGCCCCTCCTTCTCCTGGGAAAGGAAGACAATATTGGTTTGAGATTAAGTCCTACAAGCCCAAGCAGTACGTAGCTAAGCAGCAAGGTAACCTTTAAATGCACAATAAAAAACCATCATGCCAGTACTCACCATCTCTTCTCATACTCCCCACTTGCACTGGGTTTGTTAGCAACAGGGACTGTGGGGTCTTTCTGGGGGGAGGGTGGGGCTCTGTCCCAGTGGGGCACATCCAGAAGGTTCCAAAGGTTCTGGCTCAGGCTCACCCCATCAGCAGGGCTGCTGGTGCCCCCGGGACCGTGGATCTGATAAAGGGCAGCTGAGGGGGGAGGAAGTGCGAGAAGCACTATGCAATACTTGAAATTTTAATCGATATATTTTATATGTGAGATGAGTTTCCCTGGTATGGTTGGTTAATTCAACAGATCGTATTTTTCCCTTTTGAAGTTCACAGAAACTTATTTCTCTCCTACTCTGCAGCGTTATTCAAGACAGTGCTCTGTGCAGTTAATTAACCCGGGCATCTGAAGACGAGCTACAAGTAGCACTAAATTCCTGCACACTGCTGCTTGGGCTCGCATAAATCCCTGATCCATATTGACAAGCCCAATCTAAATTCCAGTCTATAGGAATCTTTCTATTAACTTGCATGTACTTTTTGAATCATTTCATAACTCCTCTGACTGCACAACTTTTCTCACTGCAGCATTAAAAGGGGAAGGGGGGGGCTGTAACTTTATGCTTTCCATTTCCCAACCCTAATAGTAACATGAGATGGATATCAAGAACTGCATCATTCCATTTACTGGATCTGATATATCTGATATTCCATTGTTTGTGGACAATATTGCAAGAAGAACGGTTTCAGTAGAGTTATATTTCTCCTAAAGCCCTGGCTCATTAGTGGGATTCCGCAAGCAGACAATTAATGAACAGGACACCAGTTCTCAGCAGGCACGCCTCAGCGTCACTGCGCAAAGAAGGCAGATCCTCCAGAATTATGTAAACAATTCTCATAAATGTTGCAAAGAGCTACAGACAAGTATTTAACTAACCTTTCCTGCTGGGAAGTGGAGGAAGTTTGAATCATCATCTGTCCATGGAAACAAACTAGAAAGCGCAAGGCTTTGATTTCCTGAGTGAGAAGGACTCTGCAGCAGATTGCTGATAACCTCACTTTGCAAAAGCCCATAAGCTAGAAAAATGGAACATGACTGCATGAGAGATGAAAGGCCACTCTGAAAATGGGCAAATAATTTATTCAGAAGCAGTTGTTCATTATTGTTCACAAAGAAATTGTTAAGAGTCTTAAAACACATTCATTATTTCAAATTGTTTCAATTATTTCTTCAACAAATAAGATACGTGTTCTGAAGATATTCAAGTTGTGAAGTGTACCATTGACTATTCCAGTCAATGTCTTGGATAGTTGAATTATTTGCATAATTTAATTACATAACATGGGGCAGGAAAATCGAGCTTTTAATCACAATGAGTAATGCTTACTCAAGGAAGAAGTCCCACTGAAATCCAGAGTAAAGACTTTTCAACATTAGAAAATGAGTCAGAATCTGACCTTATTCATAGTTGGTGTTCTGAGGTATTTTTACTCCTTGTTTTTCAAATGCATACATGTCCACACGGTTTTGTCAGGGAGCAATAACAAATACCTTTTGACTTGCACAGTCAGCCAGCACAGTGCCAATTCAAAACTCAAGTGCTATGAAGAAGGACCTGATGGTCAATGACTCAGGTGGAGGAAGGAGAGAGGGAAAATACCTTTTTCTCCAGAGTCTTTATATTAATGAAGTACAATTATTCACTCTTTATAAAAAGTGGTGTTCAAATCTATTTCCAAAGTTAGGTCAGTGTTAGCAGGATAAAAAGAAAGTCTAAAATATCAAATGAAAAATAAGAAAGAGCTGCACCTGATTAGCTTTTAGCACCACACAAAAAAAAAAAAATTATGAGCTGTTCTGTCATCATTTTCTAGAGGTTTTTAGGAAGAATCTGAATTGCTATGTGGGAAGAGCACTAAAAGAAGAAATTACAAACATATGCTAACTTGTGGTGTTTTGTATGCCAGCTAACACCACCCCTCAATAAATTAGATGAACTCAACAAGCAATATTCTTTATTAAGACAAGCATTATAAAGGAGACAGCAACACAATGAATTGACAAAAAACCCTCTGTAACCTAACAGGAGTGATGGAATGAATCTAAAATGAAACTGTAGCTGCAAACTGCAATCATCAGAGACACTACATAGCACACTATTCAATTCGAGCACAGCAGCATCAGAATCTGTCACTGGGCATCTGTGACCCACACATGAACTTGTAAAGAAAAGAATACAGGTGGACTGGAAGAGAAGGAAAGGTCCAAAAGGAAGTTTTTCTACATGTGAATGACATTTTAAATTTAGGGAGGAAAAAAAAAGAAAGAAAAAAAATGAAATGAGGAAAAAAAAAAAGACAAAAATAGCTAAAATGTCCCAAGAACATAGTTTCAGCACCAAGGAATTTGAACTGAATCATCATAGGTTTTGTCAGCCATTTCAGTTAGGTATTTCTAACTTTCCTTGAGGAGGAAAAGGTATAAACCTATTTTGTTCTATTTAGAGCTGGAGCCAAAGCAACACTAAAAGCAGGTCTAGCCAGTAATTTGACTGTCAAGCTATTTTTCTCCCATTGTTATTATTTCAGTTTGTACCTGCTTGAGTTTTGCCCACATCTGTTATGTCTGGTTCATTAGAAGAGCTTGCTAATAAATAAACTGTTTTAATAATAGAGTTTTGGGTCTTGAACTAGAACAAAGTTATCATCTATATCTTAGGCCTTTAATCCTCCTGTTATGCGGAGGATGTAAGTTCCTTTCGTGGAGGATTTCACAACTTCATTTTGCTTTTCTGGGGAACAAACCTCTGAGTTGGAAAATTTCTCCAGCTATTGAAAGCATTGGTCCAGATGAAAATGTTTCAGAGTTGACAGACTTGGCGGGGGGCGTTTTGCAAGTTCACAATAGGGCAAAAGAGGTAAAAGCACTGTCAGCTATTCATATCCAGACACACTGCTCACTCCAAAGCACTGAGGGGATGTGGGTTTTCTGGCGGCAGCAGTGGTTTGGGTTTTCTTCTTTGTTTTAACAAATACGGTCTCTTAGATCAAACATTCAGACTTCAGGTCTCTGAACCTCTCAATTAGGCTTGTGCAAATGCACCCAGTGCTTTTATGCTCTGCTCCTTCCCTCTTCCCCATTCATTCGCCCTTCCTGCTTCCCCAGCCTCAAAATGAAGCCTCTCAGACTTGGCAAGAGCTGCTGTACTCCAGCCAGCTGCTGCTTCAGACCCAGGTTGAGCTTTCAAGGCATAGACCTCAAGCAGGGCGGGGTGGAATCACAAAGCACAAACCTGAGCCAAAGTGCTGAGGCCCTGGGAGAGCACACCATGCAGGTGCTGCTACATGTGGGAGCCTCGCGGTGTGCACCACTGATGCAAGGAGCTACCTCCAACCAAGCCAGATCAGATATCAACATGGTCACGCCGTGCCAAAATTAGCACATCCCATTTTTCTAAAACACACTGGATCAGGCTTTTCCACTGAATTTGAGCCAGTGTTACTTATGGTTAATTCACAGAACTCAGCCAACCCTCGTTTAGATTGGTTCCTCAGTTCTTTCTCCTATATAATACATTAACCTTGCACTGAGGTCTAAGGGAATCAGCCCAGCAGCTTGGAATAGAGGAGGCCATTCAGCTTCCCTGGGTCTCCAGCTGGCAGTGTTAATCCTCAGGGCTCCAGAGTTAAATCTGCTCCCACAGGCACACTGCTTGTCTGAAAAAAGGAATTTTCAGATTTGACAGGGACAAATAGCAGATCTGCATTCAATTCATTCAAGCAAAAGTGTTCTATTTTTCATTCAGTCAACTACATGCTATCAGTTGCTCTTTCCTTTAAGACAACCAGAATTTGCCACAGAGAAAAACTGGTGCAGTGAGCTGCCCCAACAGAAAGGGTAACACCTAAGCCTGATGGAAATCTGTGAGAGCAACTGCTTCTGCTGCACCTCCTACCAGATGGCATACGCAGGTATAGGCCTAATTTCCAGGACATCAATGAAGCAGTAGTGGATGCACAGGGGAACGCATGAGGCAAACTTCACCCTTACAACAGTGCAGGAAGAAAGAGTTAAAAGAAGTTCCCTAGTATACATTCTACACACTTACATGCCCAGAGGCACTGCATTTGGCTTCCTGTACCTCATGTTTTACCTTTTTACTTACCCCTAGTGGTTCATTATTGCAGGCCTTTAACTTGTGAGAACAAGACTCACCATTCCCTCTGGGAGTTTCGCCGCTGCCCTCTCACTCCCTGTTCCTCCCTTTTTTGTTTATCATCTTCTAACTACCTCTCCCAGGTTGGGAAAGGAGGTAAAAGGCAATGTTTCTATCTATCATGCTTTCCCCCTCCTCCACAATCTCTTTGCAGAATTGTTTAGCTCTTAACGAGAGTAACACCACCATAAGGTGAAGATGAGCCAGGTAGGATTTATTTAGAAAGTAGAAAGAAACCCACAGGCCAACCTAACAGCACAGGGATATCCACACCATCTTCAGACTGAAACACTGGCTGCAACCTGCCCAAGTCCATCCCTCCCTGTGAACCTGCCTGCAGTTGGATCAGGCTCCAAACGTCCCATACCTGCACATCTCCTACACTTGTCAGCAGGGTTTAAGTAGAGGCTTTTATACAGTAAGGGTGAGCTCAGTAGCAGACGTTTACAAACAGGTTGTGCTAAAAAGAACCCCCTTTTCTATTAGCATCAGTCATATATTAACCATACTCAATAAACCTGATTATATTTACCGAGTCATTTATTTAAAGCATTTATATTGCTTTTCCCTCTACCAATCTTCTTCCTATCTTAATGGTTGAGGAAAGCAGGTTTTGAATATAGGAAGCCCTCTATATCAATCTGAAAAATATTTGACTATTTCAGACCTTGTTCTTCCCTCTGTGGGGTAACAAGTAGCTTCTTGCCCTTCTACCAAGAGGATGTGACACAAGGTTTGAAGCAGCAAATTCAGCTTTCTCCATTGGATCCCAGCACCTTTAACTTCCACAGGAAACAGAACAGATGACTGAAAGAGCATGGCAAGTCGAGCTCAAGAGAGAGAAAACTGGTTGAAGGAGAAAAATGAGAAAAAAAGGCATTTCTTTCTTTCAACGTGTATTCATTTTCCTGGTGGATGCAGTGTGTGCTGCACGTGTTTTCTCTTCTAGAAATAAATAATTTGCAGGTATGTGGAGTTCAGCTACAACAAATCTTTCAAACCAAAGCAACATTTTCTTTGTATGATTAATATGTTACATTACAGCTTGCTTATAAATTAAAGGAACAGAATATGATGTACTGCAAAGGAGTTGTATATTTTCCCTGCTAAGCTACAGTGCCTGTAAATCATTTCCACTGCACTTCATTTTTAATTTGAATTCATAAAAGGCTGTACATTTCTTTGTGGTTTTAAACAAAAAAAGAAAAGAAAAGAAAAGAAAAGAAAATGATTAAAGGCTGCAAACATATATGTTTATTAAAGGGAAAAAAAGCATGCTGATGTAAAGCTTCAGGAATTAAAATATATGTAAAATATAAGGAAGGTGAACAAATAAGATTTCTAGTTAACCTCTGGGAATTTGAGTGAAGTTTGAGACCTCCCACTACATATGCATCAGCATTTGGCCAGGACAAAATGGTAAGGGAAGGCAAGGGTGAGGAACTGGAAGGTCTGGAACAGGAGTGCCCTCCAGAATCCTCAACTACCCAGGTCAGGAATTTTCTGAGTTCAGTTTAGCCTATTGGTAATCAATCGTCTGAAGAGGTGGAGCTCAGTTTTTCAGAAATGTAGGTTATTTCTCATCGTATGTGCAGGTTCACAGTGACACATTTGATAGCTGGCCCTTTGCTATCCAGATCACTAGTGTAATGTTAATTTCCAACCTGCAGCAATAAACCAAAAAATTCAGCTTAAAACTACACCGTGGTTTTGATGGACACATGAAGGTTTTATTGCAGGGTCATGTTTTTAAAGCAATTATGAGGGAGTTCTTTTTATCTGAAATTAAAAACTAAATGACACACTTCCTAAGAGATGCCAAACGTAGTTTCTGCCCACCTGTAGATATTCTGGTCCTATTTATGTAAGTAAATTTGACTTTCAAACATAAACATAACCTTAGCGAGGCCAGATCCCAAGAGAAGACTTGGATCTGACTTTTGTAGCCTCAAGGTTACGTGAGTATAGGAAAGTTCTGAGATAGGCTTTAGTAATGCTCTCTATAGGTGAAGCATTAGTGTTAAGGTAAAGGTTATTCTTTCATTGAATGGGGACTCTATATTCACATACTGTTGATTATACTCCTCACCTAATTTAAGGAGACATCACCATCACTAATACGACAATCAGAAGGGGGAAGTAATTTTAATCATGCTAGCAAGAAAATCATTAATGTGATATCAAACAAACTTTGCAAAATACTTTCTATTACATATGTAGTAAGTTAAATGTCAGCTGCTTTAGTGGCTCTTTCAATAAAGTATTATGTCTGTCAGGAAGAAATTTATAGAAGTGTAATATCAATGAGAACAATGGCTCTGACTCCATACAAATCTATGATTTTGTAACAATTAGCAGCACTCTTGCCTCACCTCTGCATTGATCAATTTCAGTAGGACTGTGTTTCAAATAAAGCACATAGTTTTTTTTCTGATGCACCAGAATGCAGCTCAGTAGTTCAAAACTCTTTTTATCCCCCACATAGAACTGTGATAGTGCTAACAGTACAGCAGATCAAACTTTTCAGAATATACGGGAAGTCTACACTGAAAACTGCACATTACAGTTTTTCAAATGGAAACAGCTCCCAGTTCACATTCTAGTTGCTGGCATTCCCATTTCTAAAGCAGCAAAATTTGCCCAGAGCAGATGAATATGGTAATGAAGACCCACGCTTTGCTCAGGGCATTTTAACTTGTACCAATTCCATTTCATAGGGAAAGGAGAGCTACAAAAGCTGTATGAGTACATATTTTGCCTGTTTACTATTTGCCAGGCAATGCCGACATTTTCTTAGAGAATGCTGTGCAGAGAACCCAGGCTTATCCTTCAGAAAATACTCCTGCAATGTGTATGTGTGCAGTGTGGCTGTAGAAAATCAGAGATCCTAAAACCCAGAGAACAAAAAAAAAAAAAACCACCAAAATCCCACAGCTAAACACCATCACACTTTCATTACATTTCTTAAGGCAGAAGAAAGTAGAAAACCAAAAAAACTGGCAAATAGCTTTAAGTTTTAAAAGATTATCAAGTTTACTTTGAGATCTGGTCAGGAGGGACAGATCCTTCTAAATGCAGTAAATGAACCTGGGTTCAACTGAAGAACCACCAGGCTCCAGCACACAGTTCCACAGCAAGTGGTGATCAAACATGTACGTGCTTTCGTGAAAGCAGATCCCATATGGCACATATACTACATGGGTCCAGCCCAGGTTTAGAGAGCCTGACTGCAGAAGAGTAAGTCTCGAGACCCTCACTCTTTAGAGCATGCTGGTGTTTGTATACATAAATAAACTTAAATAAGCTTAACATTTGAAACTTTATGCCACAGTAGATGAGATTTTCTACATCTCAGCCAGAATCAGCAAGCCTGCATTTCTGCATGTCTGCCATGAGTGTAGGGAAGCCCCAGACAGCAGGATCCAACAGGCTGCTTAAAGAATCATATTTATATCAGGTGCCCAAAGAATGTTGTTTTGCTTGGCATTTCCTGCCTGACTGGTTCTCTTCTTAACAACCGATCTTTGTTTGTCTTAATTTGTTTACTTTCTTTGTGATTGCAGTAAAAGCCAACCTCTTCCTAAGAAGCAATTTGGAGAAAACAATACAAGACAGGAAAGCAACTCATAATAATGTCCAACAAACTGAGCTTATAACATTGCTTCTGAGACACTGGCAAACTAATAAGCAATCTCCTAATTATAAGGAAGGTATTTAAGTAAACACAAAAGCCTAGATGATGCTAAATTGACACCTCTTGCAGAAAAAACTGCTTAGTCACAAGTTAGCACAAAAGAAGTAGCTGCAAAAATCTACAGACAGCCAACAAGCTTTTGTCACTGTGATGCAGAGTAACAGTACCGATTCATTTATTTTTTCAAGTTCAAGTTTGTGTTTTCTTACTTAGAGATCCACTCTGCTATAAACTTATATTTATTTCAGTCTACACTCCTAGCAAGTTATAAAGCCTTCCTTTGAACTCAGCAGACAGTGCAAGCACAGAATCAATTCATAAACTAAGGTCCAGACACAATGCTGAAGTCTTACAACAGACCTCATTTGCTGCAGTGCTTATTCATCTAGTTATGAAGGCCAGTACTGAAACCTCCTGCTACAGTTCAGAACTTTTTAATGATTACAAGAAATAGGAGACGGGAATAGCTGCCAGGGAGGCAAAACTGTTCATGATATTAGGACTTCTTATGACAGGTTAGACGGATTCTAATATGCTGCAGAAAAAAAGAATGTTCTTTGAAAGAAACCTGTGTGGAACATAGTATTGCAATATTTTTGTTAACTGTATTATGTATTCTAAAACTAAATGAGTAAAGGTGGCATCATGCAAGCTTAGAATATATCCCAATCAAAGCAGCTGGGAGGAAAAGAAGAGATAAGAGAGTGAGAAGAGGGGGGAAGGGGAAAAGAAGGGGGAAAAGGGAGGAAGAGGGAAGACTTGCCCAGCACCTGGCACAGCACTCCAGATCTGTCTTACCAGGGCTGAGTAGAGGGGAAGGATCACTTCCCTTGGCCTACTGGCAACACATATCCTGATGCAGCGCAGAGGCTGCTGCCTTGCTTGCCACGAGGACACAGTGCTGGTTTGTGGTCAGTCTGGAACCCACCAGGACTCCCAGATCTTTTTCTACGAAACTGCATTCCAGCCAGTCAGTGCTCAGTCTGTCTGTATGCAGGTGGTTATTGCTCCTACGGGCAGCAATTTGCAATTCCATGTGCTAAACTTCACAAGATTCCTGTCCATAGCAGTGTAACTACTGGGTCAGTCTCTCTTTCTAGTTGTGTATCATCCGCAGATTTGCTGAGGGTGCATTCTGCCCCACTGCACAGGTCATTTATGAAGATGTCAAACAGTGTGGGTGCCTGCACTGACCCCATCCATGGTGTTACACCACCAGTGACAGGTCTCCAGCTGGGCTTTGTGATACCAGTCACACCCCTGAGCCCGACAGTGCAACCTTGCTGTCCATTTGCCTAGCTTATGCTTTATCAGTTGTCTATGAGAATATTAAGAAAGACAGTGTTAAAATACTTGCTGGAATCAAGATAAACAAAAACAACTGTTCTCCAGATCAAAACACGCTAGTTCTCTGCATCGCCTGTAGCCACTGTAAGCATCTTCTAATACAATCTTCATTCTTAAAGCTCAGTCTTAAAAAAATAAAAGCTTTACCAGCCCACCATAAAAAAACCAACCATGTATTTAAAGCAAGTTTCAATTATTTAAGGAAGATGCATGACTGAGTACACACACTTCTAAAACTGACTGCAAAATCAAATAATACAAGTGAGAAAAGATGGGTTATAGTTTGGATATTAAATTGAAAGATAGGCATGAAGTGAACACACTGACATTCCTCACGTTCAAAACATACAATATCTGCTGTTTCACAACCTAGTGGAAGATCCAATGCAGAAAATTCACATTTTCTTATTATTCTGATGAGCTCACGACCAAATCCCTATGCTTCACTGTGAATCATCTACCAGAAAACACTAAGTTCTTCACATAGCATCTTCTAACAGAGACTGGAGACACGATCCGGCCAGGAAGTCTACGCTTTAAAAGCACGAGGCAATAAAAAGATGCCACCTGAGAGACCTTCCATCGGTTCAGGGAGACAGAAGTTCAGCCATAAAACAATCCAAAACAAGACTTTTTGATCTTACTCAAAACAAACCAAAACAATTCCCAGAAGCGCCACATGCAAATTCTCTGGGGAGCAAAATGCTTTTTCCACTTAAGGCTCTGGTAAAACCCCCAGCAATCAGAAGTCCCCTAGAAACACATCATATTGATCAAAATCACAGTCCAACTTGAATTTGTAAACAAGCCAAAAGCCACTGAGGTATTTCCAGCTCTCGGAGTAGTGATGCAAACATGACAATCTACGTATGGTCAAGACCAGAGCATAAGCAATGTTCAAATCCACAAAAAATGACTCTGATTTTCTTAATGTTCAGAAGGATTTTTTTTTCCAATTCCACCCCCATTTCCATTCCCATGCTTACCTTTCAGAATTGACCTGTAAGTAGATGGCTGCTCCTCCTCTGCCACAGTCAGGTCCGTAGTGGGACTGCAGAGTACAGGATCTTCCTCTGGTGGAATAACACCTTGTAGATCTCTCATTTGTACTTAGGATGACCAGCTATACTTTTAGAGCATTTTCACACTTTTTGCAGTATTTTTTAGAACAGCCTTCTTGAATTCTGAAGTTCACAGTCATTTCCACCACTGCAGTGCAGTTAGCAGCTCTTATGAGAAGGAAATAAACCTCCTTCTGTCTAGCAAACACACTGGTAAGCACTCCAGTCTGAGTATAGTTTTGCATCATGCTGAGGAAGAAAAAAACAAACAAAAAACTCTGATGAGTATTAGTTGATTTTCAGATACTCTAAGGACATCTAGAAGATAAGTTAAATTCCCACAAAGCTGTTAAAACTACTCAAATGTACAAGAATAGCATGCACACATGCAAAAATGTAGATAGTATGAGTTTTGTAATGTCAGCAGGACTATTCCAGGAGGGAAAAGGAACCATTGGCTGTGGCAGACCATGGCAGCAGCAGGACTTTTCCCTTCCCAGCAGGACAGAGACCCAGCAACCCCAAGCTGGGCAAGCAGAGCATGGCAGTAACAGCAGATCTCCAGCATCACTCCAGCAGTCATCAAGCAAAGGCAAGGTAACAAGCCAGGACTGGGATCAAATAAGGAAATCCAAAACAACAGTTCAGGAACAGCAAGGAAGAATGCTGGAAGCCCAGGCCTGTGTTTAAATGGGCCTTTCCTGGAACACTGGGCTTCTGGGTGCATGGATAAGGCTCCCAGCTGAGGCTAATGATGGTAATCAAAGCACACAAATCCTCAACAAGTAATCTGATGTAATATTAAAAAAAAAAAAAAAAAATCAAGGACAATATTTTTTTTTTTCCTATTTGCCATTCTTCTCAAGCCCAGCCACCTCTTCTCAAACAGTAAACGTGGCAAACAGACCCACAGGGAATGACTGTCCTTCAAAGGAACTGTGACTGTCCAGATAAATTGTGTTCCAATATAGCTTGCTTCCCAGGACTACAGTGCCTAGGGAGTAAGGCAGGATGCTGCACAGGGATGAAAATCACTTCGGAGTTTATATCACATACTCCTTAAGCCAGAAGTATGTTTCTCTTCTAATGTCCAGCCAGTACAGACTATCTGAATCTGGCTGCACAGACAGGACAATAATAATGAAAGCTCTGAAGACTCAGCTGAGAGATTTATTATTAATTTCATACTTGCTCCCTTTTCTTTGTAATTCATCTTTACCAATAACTCTATACCATATACCCTAGCACCTAAATGTGGAGTAAAGTATCTTTAATCGCATACTGTTCTTGATAATTCATTTTGCTATTATCTTAAAAGGCAGTGCTCAAAAGAAATCATCTCCCTGAGATAAAGACTGAATCACAGCATGACTCAATATTTTCTTTCATTAAAGGACTACATTCCATTTGCTCTCTGTTTTAAGTTTCATAATAGACCTTGCTTCAACCACTTTAGTTCTAAGATTTGCACACTGTGTAGTCAACATTTTGCAAGTTGATTTACTAATACACAAAACATTTCGACTTCACTGAAAAAGCTTTGAAGGTTTTAATATCAGAATCTTTCTCCAAGTTCTGCTTTGGTATCAGGTTTTCTTATTAAAATAAAACCTAATTAAAGTCTAAAATGAATGATGTGGATTTTCTCTCTGTTAGGCAGGCCTATTTGCATTCTGTGAAAGATCACTGGCACAGTAGCATGCCATTTGATTCAGTTTAGTTCAAGGATGTTCCACTGAAATTTGTCTCTTTACCTACCAGCTGCTTGCCCCAAAAAGGCTACATTTGTTTTCCAAATCAGGTGCCCAGGGCCTAAAAGTTTAGACAGACTTCATTATCCAAGGTAGATAAAGCATAAAAGCATAGAGTTAGTAGCAGCCGCTCCACTGAACCATTCCTTTGCTTTACTTTGTCACCACCTCCAGTGACACTGATTACAAGACATTGTTCCTGAATGTGAGAGGCATCCTTCAGTACCAGAAACCCATCATTAACCATCTTCCCCTTCAGGTGTTCTTTATTTGTTCCCAGGTACTTTGCTCAGAGGAAACTCAGTAAAGCATAGCAGTGTTCATAACAACCAGTGAATTTTAATTATCTCCATCCATGGAAAAACAGTCTTAAAATTGCAACCAGAGCAATTATGGCATTTTAGCTGACAACAACGGGATGGTATTTTGCTATTGGAGGTACATTTCAAGGGGTTCCTTGTTTTAAGGCACTGACCCCAACTGACTCTGTATCGATACAGAAAGGAAAGCTCATCTAGGTCCTAAAAAGGAGCATTATTGTCTGCCACAAACATTTTAGGGAGCAAATTTTTCTACTAGAGAGAAGGAAAATGAATTGGTAAATTATAATCAAGAGAGAACGCCTAAGGTCAGAAAAACAAAACTTTTATCACTATAAACTTCACTGTGAAGGTGACAGAGCCCTGGAGCAAGCTGCCCCAAGAGGTGGTAGCATCTCCTTCTCTGGAGATACTCAAAACTTACCTGGATGCTTTCCTGTATGACCTGCTTGTAGGGAATGTGCTTTAGCAAGATTTGAACTAAATGATCTCCAGGGGTTCCTGCCCTGTAATTCTGTGACTGTGTGATAAAACATCCCACGCTCAGTCTTTGCAAGTAACTTGTGAAGAAAACATGAATTCAGTGACCATGAATGAATATAGATTTTAAACTCCAGAAGAACTGATACAGAGAACTTTTTTCAAAAGTGATTCTTAACAGGTCAGACTTGCAGCTGTTTGTTCAGAATGATGGCTTGTATCCTCTACCTGTTTCACTTCCTATGCAAATAAGGCATACTGACCAGGAACATGAAGTAGATCTTTTTAAATCAGTGACAAAGCCATTCACATGACAAATGGAGTCCTCTGATTTTGGGCAACAAAAATCTGTCCTTTAGGAAGCCCTCCAAGTGGCAGTCCCAGTCATATGCCTTCAAGCCTTTCCCTTAAAATCCTCCTTGCTCCTGCAGAACAGTCCTTTCTCTCCTATGCTTTAGGTTTCTTACACTGCATGAGAGAGAACTCAGTCTGTTTCCACCAGGCTTGGATTAAAAATCCCTGTACTCAGAGACAATTCTTGAATTGCTGTCCCCAGCACAAGCTTGCTTCAGTCTATCCAAGTCCCTTCAATATTACTGCCTTCTTTATTTCTGAAAATTTTAATTATTCCTTAGAAGCCCCCCTAAACCCCATTTTCCTTCCCTTTTTTCCTGTGCACTTCACAAAGTGCAAGTACATATCTCTTCCAGAGAGATGGGGCCATGTCAAGCTGTAACTTAAGACTGAGTATCAAGTTTTTTCCCGTAAGTCACACAAAGGAACGTCTAAAAACGTTCCTCCTTTTGTTCCTGTAGACTGCTTCTCCTACAGAGCCTTCACAACTGCCTCCAATAGACCCAAGTAGAGCTTAATCAAAAGGACCACTGAAAAGGCTAAATTAATCTCATAAATTAACTTTTTATCAACTTACATATTTCAAAATGAATGTAATAGATAGCTGATTCGATCTATTTATTTATCAAGCCTCCTCCATGAAGGCCATATAAGCCATATAGAATCCATATAGAAAGACCAATCACATTCTCAACTATTGTATTTTCTATTATTTTTTTTCATACAAGTCACTGGAATTTCTCTGAATTGTACCTGCTGAGTCTGTGATGGAAAACAGTCAACTGTGGATTTAGTGTGGAAAAGGTAGGAAAGAGAGAATTGAGTATTATTCTGTTAGCTCTTATCTGTTAAATCTCAATTTGTTCTGCTGCTTTTCTAAAATGAAACTAGTTGGTAAGTCCTTTATGATTACTACTTACATTAGGTAAATCTCCCTACTGACTGTCCTATTCTGCTTTCAGCAGTACTGAAGCACTAAATGCTTCTTCCTCACAACACTTCTCTGAATATGAAAACCGGTATAGTAAGTCTCTTTCTATTGCCAGTCCAGAGTTGCTCCATCTTATTTACATGTTGCTATGAGATTTTCAGTTAGTTCACTTTATGGCATAGAAGGAAACAGGTAAAGGAAAGAGAATAAATGGGGAAATAGGCTTGGCAGTCTTAGAGTGAGTCACTGAGTACCTCTCTAAAGCCATGGTCCTGCATTCCATGCTTATCTACTAGCTTTACAAAACATTTGGGAGGATTTCTTCTGTTCCCACACAGTAGAGTATGCAGAACTATTTTAATGCCACTGATGTCATCTATCTGAACTGTAGGAAGGCCTTTAACACGGTCTCCCATAATATCCTTCTCTCCAAACTGGAAAGATATGGATTTGATGATAGACCGTTCCATGGATGAGGAACTGGTTGCAAGATCATAACCAGAGAGTGGTGGTCAATGGCTTAATGTCCAGAAGCAGACCAGTGAAAAGTGGCATCCGCCAGAGGGTCAGTACTGGGACTGGTGCTCTTCAACATCTTCATCAATGACATCGACAATGGGATCAAGTAATCAGCAAACTTACGGATGACACTAAATTGAGTGGTGCAGTTGACATGCTCCGGAAATGGGATGCCAACCAGAGAGACCTAGACAGGCTCAAGCAGTGAACTCAGGTGAACCTCATGAAGTTCAACAAATCCAAGTGCAAGGTCTTGCACTGGGGTCATGGCAACCCCCACTATCAGTACAAGCTGGGGGATGTAAGGAATGAGCACAGCCCTGCTAAAAAGGACTTGGGGGTACTTGTGGATGGCAATCTGGACATGAGCCAGGAATGTGCCTTCATAGCCCAGAAAGCCAACCATATCCTGGGCTGCATCAAAAGCAGCATGGTCAGAAGGTTAAAGGGAGGTAATGCTGCCCCTCTACTCAGCACTGTTGAGACCTCACTTGGAGTACTGTGTCCACATGCGGAGTTCTCAGTACAGGAGAGATGTAGACCTATTGGAGCATGTCCAGAGGAGGGCCACAAAAATTGTCCTAGGGATGGAACTCTTCACCTATGAGGACAGACTGAGAGCTGGGGCTGCTCAGTTTGGAGAAGAAAAGGCTGTGGAAATGCCTGATGGTGGCCTTTCAATATCTAAAAGGGGGTCTATTTCCATTTTGCTGATCACCCAAACAGCCATCAAATATTTTGCATTGCTCTATGACAGTTTCCGTATTTTTTGGTTTGGGTTTTTTTTTTCCTTTTTTTTTTTTTTTTTTTTTTTTTCATTTGCGGGTTTCCAAGTTCTGTTTTCTATAAACTTAAAATCTGTCTGGCTAGTGGTATCCCAAGACTTGGCTTGGATAGGGGGTGAAGCAGAACTAAATACTTTGAGATGTCAGAAGGATTCAGAAGCAAAGAGAGAAATAATACATAAATGTCTACTGGCCATAGAAAGCAGTAAGGAGCACTGCTACTTGTGAGAGGGAAATGTTATTTGACAGGATAGAAAGTTTAAAGGTTTCTGAGCCCTGAGTTGCTGGGAGTTAACTGCAAAGGGAGAAAGGCAGGTACAAATCCCCTCAGCTTGCACTGTGGCTTTGACTATCACTGCTGCAGCAGAAAGCTTTCCCTGGCCTCAATCCATCAGCATGAGAACATGTTTCTTGGGCACTGCTGAGGCATCCAATGATGATTAAAAGACAACTCAGCAGAGAGGCAGGGATGCGTGACTGCCATGCAAGATATATGAAATGTGCTCTTCATAACACTCCCTTTATTTTCTTTGCAATAGTCAGTACCTTTCTGAAGCTACAGGGCCCTATTTTGACTGTTTACTTTCAGTCCTGCCCTTTCCAAATTCCTATGTGGAAATGATTCTCCCCTCTTGCTAGCACAACAGACGTCATAGTCACCAATCTTTCCTGAGTAGCATGCCATGTCCCAGTGCAGCTTACATGGATGGGTGGTCCTAAACACATGAAAGACACTTTGAGCCTGTGGTTAGCTGCCCTGCCATGCCAGTCAGGTTCTTTGGTTGACTGGTATTGTGATTAATGTAAATATGCCATTAAGAAACAAGAAAATAAAATGTGCCTGGTAAAATTCAAAGAAAAAAAATTTTAACTTATCCACTGGCCAGGGTTAGGAACAAATAGCTATATATGGAGAAAGAATTATACAAACCTCTTTAAAAATAACTTGGCAGGAAATAAAGTATTCATTTCCACAAAATTGAGCTATGAGCAAAATAAAAAACCATAGTATCTTTTCTTTAGCAATTCAGTGTAATCTCGCTTATACTGCTGGGGCATTTACAATACAGTGCATGTATCTTATAAAAACCTCTCTTGAAAGCATGCTCAGCAGTAGCTGGTGGCAGAGGAGGTAAAGGTGAGGTTGTACTTCAGTCTGCTCTTAGGTACATCCCCTACAGAAGTCAATAAATAGGATCACCTAGTGATTCTGAAGTGATTTTCAAAACCCTGGATTGTTATTTAACCTAATTCTACAGTTAGCATTTATTTAAAATGTACTGGGCCAACTAATACATGACTCAAATTAAGGCTAAAGATTTGTGTATTTTGTTGTTTTTCTGATATACTAGTCTCTCTTCCACAGGTTGGTAGCTGATTTGATATTCAGTATATCACAACTATCTTGTTATAGCTGAAAGAAATGTGCATTTGGAAATGTTCATTAATACCATTATCATTAATTGGCTCTTATCTGAATCTCAGTGCTACAGGGACTCTTCAGATTAAATGACAGATTGTAGTTCATCTTTTTTCAAGTAAAATTTTAATAGCACCCACACTGCAAATCAAGTCTAAAGGGCCGGATCCTGCTCTCCTCCTGACTTAAGTACCAAGTAACAGAGTTCAAGCTATCCTTACTTTACACCAAGACATTATAGAACAAAACCTAAACTACTTTGCTTCTACTGCATCTAGTGCAAAATTATACCAAGGCATCTTAATGTCTGAAGGGAAGAACACACAATGACATTCAGTTCATCTTGGCTTTTACTGGACCCAGTTGCTGAGGTGCGTAGACAAATTCTGGAAAAGACTGAGCTTGGGTAAATCAATAGCACAGTCATGTGCTTGAAGTTGAAGCCTCCCTTGCTTTGAACCTCACCTATCCACTCTGATGCCCCTGAGCTATCCTCCACTGGTGTAGTCCTGGCAATGGAAGGCAACTGAGGAATGCCTCAGGCAGCTCAGGATCTGGCCTTAGGAATACACAGGCACAGGTGTGTCTAGGGTGGTCATGCATCAGATGCTGCATGTTCTATGGCCTTTACACCTTAAGCTGCACCTGCAGTGTATTGCTGTCTGTAACATAAAACAACCCAGTAATTTGAATAGCAGCTGGCTTGTGACCCATTAAGACACTCTCATACTGCTCCCCTCACTCAAATTGTTTCTGAGCATCTAAGTGAAACGCTTGCTAAAAGGACAGGCAAAGGAAACCACAGGAGTCATTCTAAAACCCTGAAATAGAGAATTCATTCACTTTTCCCAACACTGAATGAATCCTCAAATTACAGTGGTTATCTGACTCCCAGGCTTCCCATCAGAATGCAGAAAGCTTAAGTAGTGTTTTCTCATACACAAAGCTACAGCTCATCTGATTAAAAGCAAATGACTGTCTTGATCCAACTTGCAGGATTAAGCATCTCCTGGTGGGATGAAATGAGTCCTATAATATACTTATTAATAATCTTCTCATGAGGGACAATAGATGTAAGAATTATTTTGTCTTGGCCAGTGTATTAATTGACTTTTTGACTTCTCTAATGAAGAGAGAAGTCAAATGAAAAAGAGTGTCTGCTGCAGCAAAGGAATTGCACTTATCCATCCAGCTGGTGCAATCCTCTATGACAGAGACTTGTTCAGAACAGTCATATCAAAGCAGCCATTTGAAAAATTCTAGCAGAAGAAATTTGTTGAAAATCTGGTAAATGCTAGCAGAGAGCAAAGCATGTGTGTGTGCTCATATGTACGCGTGTTAAAGGAGGAAGGAAACTCTTCTCTCTTCTAATTCATTAGGAATAAAATCCTACAGAGGACTTTAGCATAGAGAATGTCACCTTCCTCTTAATTTAGCAGGTTCCATTCTGTCAAACTGCCACCTGAAGCAGTATTTGAACCAACCAAACAACCAAACAAAAAAAGCCACACACACTTGTTCCCCTTCCAAAACCCAGCCCTCAACCTATAAAAGGCAAAGCATTTACCATTTATGCAAATCACGCTGGTTACTCAGCTTTTCCAACAGACAAATGCCATGCTGAGATGGGAACAAAATGCAACTTAAAGCCTTAAACGTGCTCTGTAGTGCACAATATGCTCTTTCAGACTCTGTGAGCAAATCTACTTCTCGAGTACAATACACAAACGTGCCTCACACACAAGCACTGTTCTTTCTAACAAAAAAAGCAATAATAATAAAAAAACCTTTCCTCTAATAAAATTACTAGTAAAAATGATCATTAATGGCAGGCTTTATAATCAATTCTGCAGCCCTCCTGCTGTCCTCTGCACCTGCTGACTGTCTGGCATAGTCTGCCTCCTGCCTGTCCAGCTGTTTCAAATGATACTTTACTTGGCAGTGCTTTTTCACAACAAGAGTTCTGGGAGGCTGATTCTCCTCAAAGTATGCTCAGTATGAAACTGCCCCTCTTTGTCCTTAAGACACAGAATGGAAGCTTGACTCACCTGTTCTTTTCCTGCTAGCCCAAACTTCCCATTTATTGGTAGCACTTTACAGCAACGCATCATCCCAAATTGGCAGTAAACACAGTGGAGTCCACCACAGGTCAATCCTGCCAAAAAAAAATTGGATGAAATTATTTTAGTGATCCCCACCTCATCTTCCCTACCACAATGAATGTAATTGAGGAAAGAAAAACATCATGTGGTTTCTCAGACTTTGTTGATCCCCAGGTACCACAAGAATTAATTGGCAGGGCAGTACATACAGCCCAAGTTTTACCATGTGAACAGGAAATCTCCCCATTGTGGATTTAATACCGTGTGTACTAACAAAGAGGGTGAAAGTGAGATTCACCTTGTCAAATATTGCGAGTCTGTTTTAAGTAGCACCAGGGCAGAGTCTGAACTCAACCTCTGAGTAGGAAAAATGGTTCAGATAAATACTGAAGTCACCTATCGAATGCAGTAACTAGAGGTTTGTGGCATTTCCATGCTGACTGTATACAGCAGATAGTATGCTCTCAGTTCAACAGGGGGATCATCTGCCTTCTGTACAGCACTGCTTTTATTTGAGCCAGAGCCAGCGAGCCATTGGGCTCCCTGCCACCCAACAATAAGAAACACAAATTACAGCTGCAAATGGTCTTTTTAGCATAAACAGCACTTTCAGCTTTCTCTGATTCTGCTCCTCCCTAATCCATATTTACTGGTATGGGGGACTAATTTCTCTGATTTCCCTGCCACTATTTGCATGATTGCAGCTGTCTTTACAGATATGCAATAAATCGTGTGAAAACAAAGAATGAGCACATGAAAAGAATATGAAAACTACAATTAAGCAAGACCAACATTACAGGTGTATCTTCCCCTTTCCTGAGTATCAGATGCAGATACCCCAAACCTTTTACTCCAGTTTGCAGAGTCCTGGCCCCACAGAAAGTGCCGGTACAAGACCTACTGATGGCAGCAGCCACGTCCATGTGGCATTGCTGGCACAATGCACCCCAAAGGGCCAAGGAAATGGCTGGCAGACAAGAAGCCTGGTGGGCAGCACCACTCAGGGGAGGGCAGCACAGGGAAGCAGGGCAGGCGGCTGCTCCTTTCTTCCTTCCCCTCTACCTTGCAGATGGACATCTGGACAAAGACAGAGCCAGAGCAGGACACATGTCTGTCCTCAGCTCTCAAACAGGTCTCCATGATATACAGGACAGATAAGTCAGCCACAAATGGCACCCTATGACCTACAGAACCCTGGAAGCTCCCCAAGATCCCCCTGCCCCTACCCCAACATTTTATATTGATTTGCTGAGACTTCATCTCACTGCAGGTGCTTGCACCGGACCTACTGATTGCAGCAGTCCTTTCAACAGATGGCTAAGGAAATGGCTGGCAGATTTGCAGTCCAGTGAGCAGAGGCCTGCAGGGGAGGACAGCACAGGTGGCTTCTTCTTTGTTGCTTCTCTGCCTTGCCGATGGACATCTGGACACAAATGGAACCAGACCACCACGGCTTCAGTCAACCAGCCCATGTCTGCACCTGGACACGGCACCAACCCGAGCATGAGGAAACCACATGCTTCGCTCTGTACCGCACCGTGGTCCTACAGGCAGCCTGAGGATTTGCCCAGCATGGACAGAGGGAGTTCCACAGCACCCCTCATCTACAGAACCCACCACAGACCTACACACAGATAGACATTCCCCACAGACATAGGCAGCTGATCTCCACTCTCCACTTATGATGGAGTGAGGACTTTGAATATTGCACACATCAGTATCTTGAGGAACCGTATAGATGAAAAGAGAAACTAAAAAAGGATGGATAGGCCCAATTAAGAAATACCAGAGAAACTACATCCAGAAGAAAAGGCAAGCACCATAACTAAGTATGCTCATGAGACTGGGGTCAAAAGTTTAGGAGCAACGAAGACTATCAGCCTTCCTCCCTCAACCCCCAGATGGCCACAGAGAAGACTGGCAGACTTAGGGAGGACTGTGCATGCTCCAAGTGTGAGGATATTATTTAAATCAGTTCTAAGAAATATTTACCATATGAATGAAATTCTGGGAAAAACAAGAATATGTATGAGCACAACCAATAAATGTAATCTGCACATAAGCCAAGGTGCACATATCGGGCAGAGCTATCTCCTATGTGCCCAGTGCTGCAATAAAGGAATACTTGCTTCATACAACTCATCAGCACATCAGATTAATCTACTGACATTCTCGGCATCACCTAGCCATGCTGGAAAGCTATCACAGAATTAAAAAGACATCTTAAAAACATTCAGAATAAACTTTCTGATTCATAAACCTTTCCCTGCCTCTTCCATCTCATGATATGTATTGTGTGAACTTTTGGGGGGCTTTCCTTCTTGTCATCATCTTCTTATATTTATGCACCTGTATATCATAGGATCACAGAATGCTTTGGGTTGGAAGGGACCCTTAAGATCACCTAGTTCCAACCCCCCTGCTATAGGCAGGGACACCTCCCACTAGACCAGGTTGCTCACAGCCCCATCCAGCCTGGCCTTGAATGCTTCCAGGTAGGGGACATCCACAACCTCACTGGGCAACCTGTTCCAGTGTTTCACCACCCTCACAGTAAAGAATTTCTTCCTAACATCTAGTCTAAATCTACCAGCTTCCTGTTTAAAACCATTTCCCCTCATCCTGTAGCTATATGCCCTTATAAGAGGTTCCTCCCCAGCTTTCCTGTAGGCTCCCTTCAGGTACTGAAAGGCCACTATACGGTTTCCCCAAAGCCTTCTCTTCTCCAGGCTGAAAAGCCCCAGCTCTCTCAGCCTGTCCCTGTAGGGGAGATGTTCCAGCCCTCTGATCATCTTCGTACCCTCCTCTGGACCCGCTCCAGAAGCTCCATGTCCTTATTGTGCCCCAGAACTGGTCTCAGTAGTCTAGGCCAAGTCCCTTCTGTTTCACCCTCATTACCAACAATCCAAACACCTTTCTCCTTCACATGCAGAAATATGCAGGTACTACATGATAAGAAAAAGATACAAACACAATTATGCAACACCATTGCATTCTTAGGTGCATGTCAATTGTACGTCCATACTCACTGCAGACACAGTAGAACATAAGGTAAGCACACAAACATTAAAACAAACCATCTAATTACGAGGTGGAAGAGCATCACAACTCAGAGTTTTTGAAGCTCTCTGTGCTTGCTTCTTTTTGAACTTTGCCTTTTTTCCAGTGATTTCTGGTCTCAGGAAAGGGGACTCTCTTTATGTTGACACACAGAATCAAGCCATGGAATTATACTAAACTCATATTTTAAAAATTCCAGTGTTCAGGAGTGTTTGGATTTGGAGTTTTGGGCTGACCCATGACAGTGCCACAATTACCCAACCATGGTTTACTGAAGCCCACATTTTACACAATTAGTCAAATTTCAGAATGGTAGGATAAATGGGTTTCATTTATCTCTGATTTCGAAAAGGTTTAATGGCATTACAAAACATTGTTCTATATTATCTCATTTAAAACTAGGGAACTTCTTTCATCATAAATAATGAATAAAAAATAAACATGACAAGTCATACAATGATGAAATGGCAGTTCCTAGCATGACTTGAATACTTACATTCTGTAGTGTTTTCTTGTTATAAAACTAATGTGTACCCATTACAGTTGTCAGGTGTGCATTCAAAACAATTTCAGCATGCATATCATATTACTTGTGGGATGAACGATCAGTTTACTTACAGGCTTTTTTTTCCTCACAGAAGCGTGACCATAAAAAGTTTAGCATTGTCTTGAATGCATCCCTTCTATAAACACAGTAGGATTAGGAAAGCATTCCAGGACATATATCTGTCACTATAGCTGGTATCAGCCTGTAACTCCGCTTAGCTGAAAACCCTCTTTAAGCAGGAAGGACGATAGGTTTGTTCTGATCGCACTGGAAAGTGGCTGTGCAAGTGACAGATGTCGAATATCATTCTTACTAAATTCTCTTCACAACTGGGATTAAATAACATAACCTAGTTGCACCTTGTCCTCGCTTAGTCTCTTTGGAAGGAGAAAGGTATGATTTTAACACCTATCCTACATTCTTGTAGTCTTACGTTTGGGCTTTGATAGTCAGATAGAGACGAACTGCAACTTCATTTTCTATCTTATTTCTAGGGAGATTAAAAAAAATGTTAATTTAACTAGCAGACTTGGCACACTGGGGAAAAAAAGGAGGGCTTGAATAAGGATCAGGCAGAAGCATAACCAAAAGTAAAGGCACTCCGAGCTCAGGTGCTGTATAAAGCATATGGTCTTTGAGGCCATATACAAGTTCTCACACTGAACAGAGGCAAAAACTTCCCAACCATTTGGCTCTGTCCATCATACCACATCAAGGAGAGAAGTGCTGCCTGCTTGTGCACAGCAGGCCAGGGGCTGCGAGGGAAAGAAAATGAGGGTCTGTAAAGTTGCTTTCAAGGCAATCTGAGCAGACAAAAGATCGGTTTAGTGCCTTTGTTCTTAGCTGCAGTTCTGCGCAGTGCCTGTGAAATTCCTATTGACATCCCAGTCACATAGAAAGGCACTTCAGGTACATATGGCACGAGTGTGATGTTCCCTTTTTATGGGTAACATTTACCCGCAGGGTTCAGCTATCCCAGAAAGTGGCATTTAAGAATATTCTCAAGGGTTCTCTCAGTAGCAGAGAGAAAAAATATACTTGTAGCTAGCCCAGCTTCTACATTCTACATTAAAGGAAAATGTACCGCTCCAGTCACATGCGAGGTAAACAGATATTTCACTGTCATCTCTCTGTTAGCTAGCACTGAGGTTTAAAATTCAACAGCATGACCATACTGAAAGGAAAACAAAAGGAAAGACAAGAAGAACTCATGTTCTCTGAACCAACAAGTCTTGAATTGCCACAGAAGAATGGGAGAAAAGGATTTGAATTAAGTATTTCACCCAGAACCTATAATATTCAGGCTTTGAGGTAGAAAGAGAATAAACATTTCTGCAGATGGATTTGGGCAAGGGGAAGAGAAAATATGAGACATCTGTGCAAGAAAATAAAAGAATACCCTGCACTCAGACATCAAACTTACATCAGGATTTGTAGCCAAATCGCTTTATTTTATTTTTCAATTACCAGGCAAGCTTATGGAATAACATGAGCTTTGCTTTCCTAAAGTTTTTGGCATAATAGAAAGCTAACTATGGAAAACCAGCAGATGCAGTTTTTATCAATAAAGCTCTGCTCAGAGGAGTTGAAAGTCTTTTCCTTTCACGCTTTCAAGTTTCTTATTGTATACAATTGTTTTCCTCGGGGGATTATACCTGATCCCATGAAGCTTTCCCTGCCAAGACAGTCCAGCCTCATTGTGGAATAAGAGCAGACATTGATAGGCAGGGACCACAAGGGAGGCTGTGGCGGCTCTGGGCCCCTTTCTCGCAGCAGGGTTTTGCTGCTCAGCCTGTAAGGGTCACCTGAGCATGGCTTAAAGGATCTGCCAAGGACGGGATATCTGAAGGCCAAATATTTAAAAAATGCAAGCCCTTTGCCATTTCTTTATGAACTTCTCTCATCAAATAAAACAGATTTAATATCGTTTGTTTCCAAATGTGCTAGAAATGAAAATAACTGCAGTTATTGGAGCTGTGGGAGGTACAATGGATATTTCAGCTGCAACAGGATGAGAATGACTGTTCAAAGGTTCCCTTCAAGCTCTTTATAGCAGACAAATCCTCAAAAGAAAACATACTTTGTTAACTTTCATTTGAATACATCCTGCTCCAGCCAGACAGCCTACTTAAAATGACACAGGGGTAGTAAATTGTTCTACTGATTGGTTAGCTGGAGTTTAACAGCTTCAGCTTATCAGAAAAGAGAGAGGAACAAAAGTGCAGGGCGTATCATCGTTCAGACAAGACCCCCTTCCACTCTGAGGTGAAGGCCTTTAATTCCTCTTTGTGGTAAAAGATGTGTCATGAAAACACTGGAAGTTGGACAAAGGCCACCCAGAAGGGATCTCATTTGGCAAGCCTTACATACAGCATCCCATAAGAAACTTAATGCAAAGTATATCAATACCTACATTTGTGTATCAGTCCATGTTTTTCCAAGACAGCATTTGCCTCAAAAATTCCCTCATGGGGTAGAAACAACAGGAGATCTAGCACTTAGGATACTTCCGATATCTAGCAACAGAATTATGATGAGAAGCCCAGACTTCCTCTTATTTTGTTCTGACAAATGGCACCCCAAGGCATTAAAATGCCCATGAAAACATAGAAGGCCAGATTTTCACAGGAACTTGTGGCACACACTGTTGAATGGAGATTCAAAATGCTCAGTTCCTGCTTTCTGGCCAATCCATTTAGTCTACTGACTCTTCTGGCTCTGAATCCCCTTTGGAGATCAATGGCTTATGCCTGATAACATGCATGTGCCACTAAACCCAGCATTGTCTGACAGCTAGATACAAGCTCATCAGAATTATTTGTAGGTTTGTTTATTTCTGTTTGATGTTACAGTCAATCTCTGAATAATTACCTCTGAAGAAGTAGGCATAAATACCCTATAACCAGTCTAGCCAAAAGCATCTTATCAATGCCAAAATCTCCATAATGTACAAGACTATAAAATAGAAATGGACAATCCCTCAAAGGCAACTATGGTTGTTGTATAAAAGAGTAACAAAGCTCAATTAACCAATTAAATTGTCTGCCAAGAGTCTAGAAAAATCAACTGTTAAAACATACATAAAATTGGGCTAAATAGAAGTGTAGAGGTCAGAATGGCCTAGCAGAAAAGCAAATTCCACAGATATCAGTTGGCAAGGCAGACCCAAAACTCGGGGTACTAAAGAGACCATAACTCAAAAAGGAGCTGGAGACACAAATCTTTAGAACATCTTAATGTTGTTGTTCAATTAACCCCCTGAAATAAAGCACAATATAGAAATCCACCAGCCAGATGTGGACCGTCAGTGGCACTGGGTATGGTGAAGTCAAAGATACACACATCCTAGATCAATCTCTTATCTGGATGTTGCTCCTTGTGTGACACCACTGATTTGAGTAATGGGTATAGAGAATTTAAAACTAGATGTGAGCTTCCCCATTTAATTCCACTATTTCTCTAGGGTTTTTTTGTTTGTTTGTTTGTAACAATACTGCAACAACTGAAATCAAATTGTAATAAAGTCTCAGGAAAAGTACAGAATTTGAGATTTATTTTCTTAATCTATAGATGCACTGAGAGTTATGTTTCATTACAAATCCTGGCTGAACAAAACAGCACTTTAATGAAGGTAGTAGTCTTTGACTACAAACTACCCTGCTTAAAATTTGTCTTTGGTTGTGGTCCCAGTTTTTAAAAGGGATATTTTTTTAAAGGTGTATTCCACACACTTTTAAATATTAAACATAGCCCTGTTACAGCAGATGTAGAACTGTTCAAGTATACAAGAGGTCAAAACAGATTTACTTAAATCTCATCAGAGAAACAATTTTGTATATGTAATACATTTTAGGCCAAATACCTCAGTCTACTTCACACACTGCTGTGGATATAGAAAGTCATTGGAATCCTCTGTGCCAAAAACTGATTTCTGTTCTAAATTAAGTATAAACACAGAACTACCTCATGCACAGGGACAGTTCCTCAGGAGGAACACATCAATAAATCCTGACTGAACCCAGCCATACAGCTTGTGTTAGCGAGAGCAATTCTATACTTACCATGATAGATCTACACAACAAGGAGGAGTTCTACAGGTACATTCAGCAGCAAAAAGAAAACTAGGGAAAACATAGACCTACTGAAAGAGGCAGAGGTCCCTGTGACAAAAACACCGAGAAGGCCAAAGTATTCAATTAATGCCTTCTTCATTCTACATGTTACTGGTAGGATTCACCCTTCAGGAAACCCAGAGCCCTGAGACCAGGGGGAATGTCTGGAGCAGGGAACGTTTAGGCCGGGTAGAGGGTACTCTGCCACAGTAAAGGAGGAACAGGCTGAACAAGAAGGAACTGTGGAACTCGGTCCCTGTGAAGGGTATGAGGCAAATAAGTCTGGAAGCCATTTTTGAGCATATGAAGAATCCAAAGATGAAGATGTAGTCAGTGTGAGTTTAGAATCTTAGACACATGGAACAGCAGGTTGGAAGGGACCTTGAAAGAACTTCGGGTACAATCTTTCATGAGAATAGTGAGCCTAGATGAGATTATCAAGCATCCTGTCCAATTGCATGTGGAAAACTTCCAATGATAAGAATTCTACTATGTCCCTGGAGAGGTTGTTCAAGCGATTTATAAAAGGAAATCATGCTTGACCAACTTGACAATGAGTGGACTAGCTCAGAGAGAGAAGGGAAGGCAGCGGCTGTTGTACGTGTTTATTTCAGCAAGTTTTCTGACATTGTCTCTTATAATATCCTTATAAATAACTGTGGAAATACCGGCTAGAGAGATGGACTGAAAACAAGCTGTACCACCAGGCTCAGAGTTGTGACTGGGGACATAAAGACCAACTGGAGGTCAGTAACTGATGGTACAGCACTGTGGTTGAGATTGATGGCTAGGACCCATGCTGCTAAACATCTTCATAAATGACATATACAAATGGAGCCTCTACTCTTGAAGATAATCAAAATGTGACTGAGTATGGGCAATGTGCTGTAGCTGATGCTGCTTTGAGCAGTGAAATTGGACTACATGATCTCTGTGTTTTAGATTGTTTGCCTTCTATTGGTGGAAAAATATAGGAAGCACTTGAGGCTTCTATTCATTCCTAGCAGTCTCTTCCCAACTCACTACTTCTGTAGTAGTGAGAAATTTTTTGTTTTCTAACTAACTTTTGTTAGTGAGAAAACATTTTTTTGTTTCTGACTTTTCTGTATGACCTATTTGTCTTCTCAATGTGTAATTCATAGCCTGATAATAGCTCATGCTCATCCAAAAGTATCATTGCAATTAAATTGATAGGAAGAGTGTGAGTATAAAGAAAATTCTACTGGATTCTGACCATTCTAGTACATGCAATCTTTGTAATAAAACCTTCAGAAGTTTGGACTCTTTGCTGCAGATGTTCTTAAGTATTTGCTTAGTTTCCCAACACACATTCAAACATTTTTATTTTTTTTTTTCTCCTGAAATGCTGATATGAATTGTATGGACAAAGTAAACAGAGCACTCTGTTAGAGTTTTCCTTTTTACAAATGAGCCATAAAATTGTCCATTAACTAGCCTTGCTTCCCTAGGGGCCAGTCTGCATTGTTGAGGTTTCCTCTACCATTTCTGATCCCTGTTTTGTTGAGGAGATTACAAAAAAAAGTCACAATGCAGAAAACCAAGAAGAATAGGCTTTTGAAAATTTTGAAAAGTGCCCTCCTCTCCCCAGGCCTTTGGGCAGAGCTGGAGTTTTGATCGGTGGTGGAGAATGTTAAATTTAAACACACCCTATTTTTCTTCGTTTACCTTGTCTTAAAATAATAGCCTATTCAGGCTCCCACCTTCCATCCAGAGGACATGGTGTTCCTATCTATTTAAATTACTCCAGCAAGTTCCTTAGAACAATAAAAAGGCCCTTAAGGGTCTCCCGGAGCAAGTATTGACAACCAGAGAAATAATGAAATGGTGAGAGAATTTACTAGGAGCTTTGCCTCCTGTTAATTCCTGAGAAAGTTGCCAGTTCTGACAGTGCTTGAATTTATCTGGAGGGCATATCCTTTTAAAAAATGGCAGGAGGAAATATATGTCTATTGTACCTGTCACTCCACAATGTGTGCTGTCTGTAAGCGCCGGGGTCAGACAGCGACTATACTGCACATCAGATCTTTGAAGATCCAGCTCTTTATCCAGGACAGCCAACCCTGCACCAGGTTTTGAATATGCACAGTGGGAGCAAGGTGAAGAAGTCAGCCCCAGTTGCAGCAGGTTTTCTAGTGATTTTTCAGTGTGTGTTAGAATAAGTAGTAGGCTAATGGGGAACAGAAGTACCTCACAGCATATAGGAGCACTGAAAACTACTGTAAAATAGCCCAGGATTAACAAAGTCCACAGAGCTGTGTGTGATTATGCTAACTGTAGATCTGGCTGCTAACTGCCATGGATTTTCTAGCTACCTTCTGAGAGCAAATGCCTTTGTCTTCTAGGCGTTAGAGAATTTAATGCAAACTTTCCAGTTCATCCCTTCTGTAATTAAAACTCAGACTCTTATTTCGCCTCTTCAGCCTTCCCTGTCTTTCACCATGTGTCACTCATTTAGGGAAAGATGACATAAGCTCCTTGCAGAGGTATATTTTTAGCTGAGCAGCTTATTTAACATGCAAACCAAATACATAATCAAAGTGGCTTTTTTTTTTTTTTTTTTTTTTGAAAGGGAAAGTCATCTCAAGGTTGACTTAAAAGCCAAACAGCTTTATCTCACCAAAGTCTCAGTTAAGTGCTGCAGCGTTGTGCCCTATGTGTAAGACAAGACTGCTCTTTCCAGTGAAGCTCTGTTGATCTATGATCTAATCTCTAGGCTCTTTAAATAAGCTTTTGAGTGTGTAACTAAGAACTCCTTTATCTGTTATTAATGTCTCATTTTGTTATCACTACCAGCAATTTAAATGTACTAGTCATACTTGATAAATTCCACTGCAGATTTCCTTCCCTTCCAAAAATATGTGAAGCTTGGGAGGGGGAAATTGTTTTGTCTGTGTATTCCTTAGTGGCACTCTTAACAACATTAGCCTCTTGCACATAAAACGCTGAAATGTCTGGACATGCATGCAGTGTGACTCACTCACACCTAGTGAACAAGTTCTCTCATTCAAAGACCTACAGAAGTGTGAGTTGCTTGAATCACTGATTTTATTAGTACAAACATGTTGAACTTTACTAACATACCTTTCGACTTTATTGGCGTACCTTACTTTATACGTCTTAAGGACCTTGGCAGTTTTTTCTGTGGTTAATTGAACTGAGGTAGCATTGAGGAAAAAAAAGAAGAAAAAAAAAGAAAGAAAAAAGACTAGCTAAGTAAATCATAAAAGGAATTCCTCCTAATCTCTCTCATATTAGTTGTGGCTGACCTAAGGAGTTACCTGCCATATAACCTGACTTTTTCTCATGGGGGTTCATTTATTCTTATCTAAAGCCAAATCTTACCACAGCTCTGATTGCACTTCAGACTGAGCTGTGGGAAGTGTCTCAAGTTTTCATACTGTGAGGGAAGCCCTGTGTCCTGCCTGAAACCTAAAGCAATACTCATTATGCATATTTGCATTGGCTTCTGCGTCACCCAGGAAAAGTGTTCTTAAAGGAGAGAAAATAAAAGAAAAACTGCTGAGAAACAATTAGCTGCCCTGGGAACAGACCGTGCCAAGTCAGCTCTTAACTCATGCATCCCATTGCGACAGAATTTGATCGACTCCAATGCACATTCTATCTGACTTGTCCTGTTGCATCTCAGAATTGCTGGCACTTTTTCTCTGGACAAAAAATTATACATGCTTATATATATATATATATATATACACACACACATATATATATGTTTAGTACATATATATTTGTTTAATGTAATATTTTATACTGTATGTATCTTATATATAGGTATAGAAAAAATAAAGGTCACACCTACCCTTTCTAAATCTTCCAGACCTAGAAAATAAATACGTTCCTTTTTCTTAGCACTGCAGTGACAGACATTTACCACTGTGGTGGGATAAAAGAATGAATATGCAAAAGTTAAAAACAGGATTGCAGTTCTGATTAAATAAAGGTACTTGATGAAGTATTTTATTCTCTTGTTCCTTAAGCTGCCTTATCCATAAGTGAATTAGACTTATAGAACTATAGAATATCCTGAGTTGGACAGGTCACACAAGGATCCTCAAGTCCACTCAGAATCACCCAAAAACAAAACCATGTTTCCACGAGCACTGTCCCCATGCTCCTTGAACTCCATCAGCTTGGTGCAGTGACCATACTGCCCTGGGGAGCCTGTTCCAGTACCTAACCAACCTCTCCGAGGGAGGTGTTTTCAATGTTACCCAGTCCTCCTCTAGCAGAGCTTCCTTCAGCAAGTTTTACACTGATGAGAATTTTCTGTGCTAGTTCAGAATGCTTAAACAAGTTTTGATTTCTTAATTAACAAGGAAGTGCCTCTAGACAACTTCAGTCCTAGCCCCGTTCCTGTCTCCAGCAAACAAGTGTGAAATTGGCTGAGTAGCATGAGCCTGATGCCAAATCAGTGACCAAAAGCAGCTCTAAATCCAGTTAAGCTAAAAGAACAGGTATAGAATATGCAGAATGAACCAGAGAATCTCCTCCTACTGTGTTCTCATATGGAAATATATTAAGGCAAGCCAGGTTATCATCTATATGATGTGATTCAGCAATGCCTGTTTTCCATTACTTAAAGATTTGAGAAGAATCACCACCTTTCATTATGTTCACAGTGACATACATGCATATACACACATTCTCATACGTGAATGGACACACTTGAGAGAAAACAAGAAAACGTGGAGTCAAAGAGAACTTAAGTATGATATCGAGAAGGCAGAAAGTGCAGAGACTTGAAATTTTAAAAGCCTATGCTAACAGAGAATTTGTAGGCTTCTCTCTGTGAATACAGTTCTATAAACAGTATACAACATTCTGAAGTGACCTTCTTAGCTCTTATTTTACAAGCGGGTGTTATAATTGCAACATAAATGCTCCTATCACAAATTAATGTCCCACCAAATTGATATGTCAAAATCCAGACAAGAAACCAGTGAAACCATAAATTCTTTCAAGGAAAGTTGCTGACTGGTGTTTCAAAAGAAAAAAAAATATTCCTGTTAGTTCTATCCTATAAATACCTGGGATTTTAACAGGTAAGCCTTAACTAGTAGGGAGTTATAGCATGCTGCCTTGAAGCAAGCCTTAGTAAAAGGTAAATGACACAAGAATATAGCTAATTCCTCAGGGCAGACACCACGAAATAGTGAAATCTGACCACTGTATCTTCCCTCCTCTTTCTAAATCCATTTTATAACTGTAAGAGGATCCCTTCATGGTCCTCTTGCTTTCAGTAATGACTTGACATTTATTTTTTTTTTATTCCTTGCTCTGTTAAGAACCTTTTGCAACGCATAGGGTCTTGCTGAAAAAATATACCTAGAGCATTTGTATAATTTGCATATCATTTTAAATACATTTACATGGCATTTTAATCAAGGAAAATGCAAACAGAGTTATAACTTTTTATTTATAGAGTTCTTATAAAGCACTCAGCAAAACATACAGACAAAATATGACCTCAAGGCTGAAAAGGGAAAAGTATCAGTGAGAAGACTGCTAGCATGTCTTAGAAATACATCTGATTAATGTTGTGCTTTACATACAGCTATTATTGTTTGAGGCTATTTAGGAGCCTGTAGTGTTCTGATTTAATTAGTTCTATGAGAGAAAAATTCTATCTACAAGTACTCACAAGCTATCTTACACATAGAGCACACATGAACCTCTTACTCCATTTTGTACATCATCTGGCAGATGCCTACTGGGACAGAGGTGATCTAAGACTAAGTCATGAATGGATTTTAAGTTTTTTGAAAATACCACTAAGATGACCTGACAACTATCACATCTCCTCCAAATGCCACGACCTGGTCAACCGAGCTCTCACTCGTTTCCTTGAAATATGCTTGCAGAGGAGAAAGGTTATAACAACGAAGTTGGCCAGGAAAAAGCTGCCCTGTTCTATCTCATATCAGTTAGTTTGTGGACTGCTCATAAGTCTTTCCACTACCAGCAGCAGACACACACTCCATTCCCCCCTGAAAATACACTTATGCCAGTGGCTGACTCATGCTGTGCCTCCCAACTTGAGGAGTGGTGCAATCCACAGAGGGAAGCTGTATGGGATTCTCACAATTGTGCTGAAAGCCTCCACAAGGGACAGAAATAAGATGCGGCTGGACACCAGATTTTAACACCATGAAAACTGTCCACATCTCTCATCCATACAGTTAAAGCAGAAAAATTCCACAGAATTAAAATCTTGAGGAAACTTTCTCCGGGATGCTTTCAAAGATGAGGAATTTCTCATAGGAAATACCTTCATCTGATTTCATCCTGAGCCTCTGGAAGCCAGAGCGGCAGCTGACTGAAATTGAGGTTTTTCTCAGCTTAAAAACTAATCACAAATAAAACTGAAGAAATTCTTATCCTCAGTAGCTTTGTCCATTTTGAACAATAAATGAAAACAAGGATGAAATAATGTAATTACCAATGCTATGTACAAAAATGCTGCTTTTAATATGCAGGTGTCATAAATATTTGCCCCAATCTGACAAGCAGTATTATGAGATTTAATTAGTGTTTGGCTAAATGTTCAGTGATTCCTAAGTGAAAAGTCCTTTTGAAGTATTATTATCATTACTGTGGAAAATAGGAAAGACCACAGTCTAATTAAAGGAAGAGAAAATACAGGAAACATGTAAGAAAAAGAACAAAGAAACACCGTGACTCTTTGGAGGGGAGTGCTTTTAAACATCGCTTACTGTTCCACAGATGCGCTATTCATTTTTGCCTGTCTTCACAGAATACTGAGGTCTTCAGTATAGGTCCCATTCACATAACAGTGTTATCATATAATCTAAATCTCTTTCAGGGCAACAAAGTAAACAAAACTGCTAATGTGCTCTATAAATTTTGCTTGAGGTCTTTAAGGACACCAGTGCCAAAGGGCAAAATCTATTCAGTCTTTCACTGTCCGCCTAGGAGGAAATCAATAACTTCCTCCCATCTTCTGGAAAAAACAGGGCTTCTGAGGTGAACGAAAAACAACCCTACTGTCATGCTGAATTCTGGGCACCCTTCAGTGCCTGTCAGTATGAAGCAAAGTGTACTTTCGAGAGAAGGAGGCATACAGGAATGACCACCATATGGACATGTAAAGACTTCTTTGGTATACCTGGGGAAAGCCTTCATCCAGGTATCGTGCGACTGCTACTGATGGTAGGGATTATGAAAAGATCCATGACAAGGAAACTACATCAATCTGTATTTTCTTGAATTAACCCCTACTTTCTAAAAGTTACAAAATACTTGTAGGTTATAAAAATATGAAAGATCTTAAGTATTGCATTCAGTAAAAAAAAGAGAAATCTTATCACCCTCTGGGAATTTTTGTAGAAAATCCTGCTTCTTTCTCAATGAAATAGCTTACAAATATATATATACATATATATACACAGCACTCTCTGTATTGCTAAATGGAATAAAAATTCACATGAGAGGTGATTCAGTTCATCTGCAATTTACTGCTTAAAAAGGCAGTTAAAGCCAATTGATGTGACTAAGCTTTGTAATCTGATATGGAACAACCAGACAGGCTCAGTCCCCTTCAGAAATGATGGTTCATACCATATTTCTAAGCACCACTATTGTAATAAGGACTTCAATATTACCTGCTGGTGTATTAAAAAAAATGTATAGACAGTATAACATTGCCAGCACTCGCAATTTTACCAACATTTTCATTGCTTTGGGTGTTCTCCTTAAAAATCCCAGTTGCAAGGGTCACGTGACTATCTGAAGGTCCAATTTCAAAATAACTTCTTACCTCACCTTCTAAGAGAAGCTTGAAAGGGTAAGGCAGCTGAACCTCGTTGAAGGTACAGAAACCACCAAGTGTAGTGCTGTGAAAACAATATTGTTTTAAAAACTTCTCTTGAAGGCAAAGGCAGTCTCACGATCATTAAAAGAAACAGAGATGTCACCAATAGCACCATGATGACGTGAGGAAGGTCATGCTTGCCAGAATTTTCACTTCCTCCAGGGGATGATCACATACCTGGAGAAGCAGTAATACTGCTTGAGATCAATCATCCTTTGCCCCTCTTGAGAGTAAAAGGTAAACGTTCAGGAGTTAAAATTAATTAATTAATTCACATGCAGCTCAAGAGCTGAGAGCACTATCACTGTGAGTGTCAGGAACTATTCAAGGGTCATTGAACAGTCACTTATCGTAAAACACAGCATTAATTATGAATGCCTGCAACAGAATTTTCAATAACAACCACAGAAGACAAAGACCGGATCTTTTTCTTAGCTGTTACCTGCTTGGTTATGAAGGGACAATTTCTAAGTAATGCTTCTGAACAAATACTGATTTTACTGCGCAGTTTTTTTGTATTTTTTAAATTAATCACTCAGGAATCTTTCCTTAATTTCCTCTTGTTTTGGGCAGTGGTGCTGTAAGCAATGAAGATACTTGAGTACACTCCTCAACCTTCAGTGTTTCTCCAACCTAAGAATTACTCTAGAGAAGTGTTACTAAAATTTTTCTTCCGTTTTTATAGCATGAGAGGAACTGTACCAGGTTCTCCAGACTTCAACCACAGGCTACGTCAGAGTTTAGAACACAACTCAAGTATGGTGAATTAGAACAAAAAGTAAAATATGTCAACAACAAAGTCTAAAATACTTTAATCTAGATCGATATCTGTATCTAGTTGAAATATGTAACTTCTTTCATATTTCAGACTGATCATATTGGTATGATTTCCTTCATTTGCTTAAAGAATAATGTTAAACAAAAAGCTTATGCTGTCAAAAATCTTGAAACACATATATACATATATTTAGTTCTTTCTATAATTCCCCTTCAAGGAAAAAAAAGTACATCTAAAGCTTATTTTTAATTATTTTTGGCCTTCATATTTTCTTCCTGAGTTATGCCAAGGAAGGGAAAATATATTACCAATAAAGCCATCACTTAATAATCCATCATACATCACCACACATTTCAGTTCCCAGGCCTCTCAACAGTTATACAACTGTTATTTAAGGTTCTAGCTACTGGTTTTATAGGCTGATTATCAGGAGGGAAATAGGAGTTTCCTTCTTTACTGGTTTTCTGTCTCTTTAGAAATGAAAGTAGAATAAATCCAGCAGAAATAAGAAAAAGGATTGCCTTGTCTGTCCTTAGTTTGGGTCACTTTCCTTTCATGTTCTCTGCTATGGAATCCCACTGAAAACATGTCTGCAAGGAGTATCTGTTAAGCCTAAACTGACAGGCTACTAGTGGCCTTGAGCTTCATGTTTTGAAATATTTTAATACTTCCATTATGTCAACCATCAAAATATTCTATATTTATACATAGGTGTCAGTTATAATAAAATGACAGAACACTGAGGTAGGATTTGATTGTCTCTTGCTTCACAACTCCCTGTTATCAAATGCTTAAGCATGTATACTTCAAAAAACAACACAGCACAACAAGTGAATTTCAGTAGTAAAAAGATAGCAAGAACTCTCTCTCTCCACCTGTCAAACAAAAATGTAACTAACTATTACATGAAATCCTTTAACAGTAAAGTATAATTATTCCAATTAAAAAGAACGCATAAACTGACACCACATCTCAACATCAGCAGAAAATAATTAAGGTATAGGTCAAGTTATCGTCTGAGAAATGAAAACAGATAAACTGTTTAAAGAAATGGTCTGTTACTGGAAATACAAGCTAATATATGCCACTGAATCACTGAATCATATAAAAAGGAAAATATTTAGTTACCATGTTCACCAGCATGTTATAGAAGGAAAATGAAAGATATGCATTTAATGATAATTAAAAACTGAAAGAATCATATAAATAAATATTCATTACAGAAGAAGAGTTTCAGTTCTTACAAAAATATGCAAATTTAGAAAACAAAATTGCAGATATGTAATTGAATTTTTTTCCATCCTTGTTATGATGGATGAAAGACCACAGCATCTGCTGTACCACACAATTGGTCTGTTCATAATGCTGAAAAGTTGGGCACTTTAAAGGTGAAAATATGCAAGAGGCTTTTCTCTCATTACTTATTTCTGCAGATCTGTAAAACTGAAAGGATTAAAACTTTAGATGCATTGGTTACAAACTTAGGGAAAAGACTGGAATAGTACATTTAATACCCAGCTTCTTTTTAAAGTGAAAGTCACAATGACTTATTCTGCACCCAGAAATAGAAAATAAGAGGATCTGGCTGGAGGAAGATCTGCAAACTGTGGATGGCAAATCTTAGTATAATCAACTTTTTGAAGGATTTCTATTCCCATGGCGAGAGAAAAGTAGAGGTGTTAATTGTGAGCTACAGTTCAATACAAGGGTCCCACAGAGCATTTGGTACTCAGTTTTTTTGTTTCCCATGAAAGGCCCATTTTTTTCAGCTAAAAATTCAATCTCTGCCCCTCAGTCCCACTCAGAATTCATAGTTATGCCTAATCTGCTGGTTTGCTGGCTCACTTACAGGTCTTTTTGGCAGGTATTGAATGCAAAATTATTTTAATGGGGGGGAACCCCTGGGAATGGGAGCAAAAGTTTTGAGCATTTACAATTTTACAATGACATATGGCCAGCTGTTAGAGGAAATTGCTGGTGCTCCATTGCTGGTGCTCACTAGAATGAGACTATTTTCATGGATATTTTCAAGTCAGCAGTCTGCTAAATAAGAAAACTAGATCATCCAAATGAATGAATAGGGCTGGCCTGGACAGGGAAATATCATCAGGGCATACGGCACTTATTAAGCCCATTCCTGGGCATAATGAGGGTTACATCCCCAAGCTGAATGGTACAAACAGTTGGTGTCACAAGCAAACTGGGAGCCAATAGAACCTGAAGGTCCAGATGGAAAGGTGAACTAAATAAAAAGGTTCAAAATATTAGCATGAAAAAAAATGGCTGTACTAGAATGATTTGATATGTTGGACAGTTTATACAAACTTGAATCTAATTTGGATCTGGCTCAGAGCACATTTTGGGCAACTTGATCAGAGATTAATTCACATCTTTTCTATTACTTACTGTCTCAAACAATGGCTGTAAGTGGTGAAAACTGGTGCCAAGTTCAGAGAAAATTGACTTAATTCATTTCCCACTGAAATCAATAGAAATCTCTCCTTTTCCCCAGTGGAACCTAGATTAAGCCACTTATTAGCAAGTGCATCTGCTCATAACAATACTTATTTTTTTCTAATTGTTTTAACATAAGAAACTGGAGAGCAAGACAAAGAATAAGCACCACAGTTAAGAAAAAAGAATACTGTTTTCAAACACGTAATTCTCCCTTTGATAAAAAAATCAGTCAAGATGTTCTAATTCACATTTATTTCTTGAACTTATCACTGGCTCCCTAGATACCTGTTTATCTTGCTTCCCTCTATTTTGGTCTCTTAGCTATTTCACATAACGCAACCATTATTTTCAATCCAGTGCTTCCTAAAACATGCACAAAAAGCAGCTGAAAAGAAAAGCATCCATCTTAAAAAATATTTTATCCATTTGGGCATGGGATCTTCTAAATTATAACAGAGGTTTATGGGGCCCAACTGTAACGAGTTCCTTTCAAAATCTCATTTCTAAGTCAAGAAGGACAGTGTCTCTATGGAGACGGTGGTGACTTGGCGAGCACAGACTCTCCGCTCAAATTCATGGCACATATTGATTGTATGGCTATCCCAAACAAGTGCTCATGAAAGTTTCATGTGTGTTCAAAAGATAGATAAGGAAATCTAGGAAGCAGAGGGTTCAACTGCAATGGGGCAGGGAAGATGAGAAATATTTACCAGGTGGGCATCTGATGAAAGAAAGGGGCACTCACAGGCACCTTAGAATTGGTATTGATCCACATTCCAATATCCAGTACTGAAACAGTTGATTAATTCTGCCTAAGTGTTGAACTTCCACCTTTCCTTTCTGGACAATATCCTGACTTTTCCAAGTCATATCTTCAACTCTCCACAAAATCTTGATTTCTAATTTCTGTCAAATAAACTTACAAGCCCTTCATAAGTCTAGCAATCCTCTCTCACCACCTCATTTTAATTCCCTTCCCCACTCCTTAGGGCATTTCCAGAGAGCTGGCAAAGACAGAGAAAAGAATGAGGCTTTCAGTCTGTCTAGTGGTGGTAAAGGCCACAAGCAGCAGCAAGAATAGATAAATAACTGAAATTCAAAAGCACAACTACATACACAGAGTTACAACTCCGCACAACACAGTTGATACCATGACTTATTTGCCATTTCTTAGAGTTTTAAAAGGTGACTTATTTACATGTTCAAATGGTCTTATGCAAAAAGCAAGCTCCACCTGTAATCACAATGTACGCTGTCTCTCGCAGGTCAG
This sequence comes from Gallus gallus, assembly GCF_016699485.2. NCBI lineage: Eukaryota > Metazoa > Chordata > Aves > Galliformes > Phasianidae > Gallus > Gallus gallus. The sequence goes on from NC_052540.1 coordinate 7,209,621, forward strand.
AGTAAGACAGCAGAAACAGCAGCGTCTGATATTCCCACATCACCTGTAAAAGCCTTTTGGCAGAGCTCAGCCCGTTCTGATGGCACCATCAGCCTACAGTATCTTAACGCTGCATGAACCTCCTAACTCTTTTCAGACATTCTCCTTATACAATCAAATCTGGAAACTTTCAGCTTAATGACTTTAATTACGCACTCAGATAATGTAAATACAATACTTTGGCTGCTGTAAAAAAAAAAATCCAATTTTGTCTGCTGGCGGAGTATCTGAGTGAGAAGCAATTTGCAGTGAAGAAAATTCTGCCTTATTCTGAATGGAGCCAGAAATCTTGTTAATGTTTGGTTTTTTTGAATGCTTCCCATTTTGTGGTATTGCCAAACTCTGTAGCCCCCTTCCTAACTACATAATCTCCCTATTAAGACAATGCAAGAATCAAGGGCAAAGACAGTATTCTTTAATGAAGGATTAAAAATACATATATATTTATGGGAATTCCTATGACTATGAGAGAGCCATTCTATTGCCAATGTAAGCCAGAATGAGAATTCTGTTCTTCAGAACAGAAACTGATGCAACTGGAAACCACCCACAGCTCAACTTTTAGATGGATTCAATCGACCTTGATTCTAGTCAGCCGCACACAGTGAAGAAGAATCTCTAATAAAGAAAATAGTAATTAAAAAAATCACAGAATGCTCTTCCTCCTTTATCTTATTCCAGTTTTATGTAAGTGCAGTGTCATCCATCTGTGGCTCAACTACACTGGCCTAACACTGGAGAAAAAGAGGATCACACATGTTCAAGCCTCCAGAAACTTTTAAAGAAAGGTTTAACTACATTTTCCAGTCTCATGCCAACATGTACCTGGGAAAGCAAAAAGACTCCAATTTCCATCCTACTTCAGTTCTCAGAAAGAAATATTTTTTTCCTCACCAGAAATTGAATTTATTCTCTCAACTCCATCCAGGACTGACCTACTTAGGTAATCCCTGAAGTATATAACACAACTGCTACGTGCATTGTTTTGCTCCACAACAAAGAATCTGTTCACGTTCTCTGAATGTATTATGAGCATCTACAAAATATCAGAGAGGATAAGCACAGAAATGTGGAGAAAAATTACGCTTAGGAAATAATTATACAAGTGGTTGAGATTAGAGGGAAAAAAACTGTATTTGTTAAAAATAATTTCAAAAACAGAAAGGAGGAAGATTTCTGAGGTTTCCAGACCAGAGAAGCATTTCCCACTTAGCTGAAAAGCAGACTACAGGCTTGTCCTGGCACCTAACAGTAACGATACAGGGAAAGCATCATAGAACACCTCCTCCTTTTTCACAATAACTTTTTTCACAGCAGTGCTATCATAAAATAATGACAATCTCACAATCTCTCTCTCGCTGGCTCCCTGCTGCCAGCTTTTACCCATTGTACCAGACCACTATAAGCATTTGACAGCCATCCAACAAGCCAGCACTGAAAATGATTTAGCTGAAAATAAAGAAGGGGAGTTTGCCAGCCTCTTTTCAAGCCAAATCAATTCTCAAGTTCACCACTTTCTTGTGCAAGAGCTTAAGCTAGAATAGCACAGTTGTTAACACAAGGGTGAAGACTACTCGGGTCGTATTATTAGCCACCCCCTAGCTGCAGTCTAACTCCCAAAAGACACATTAGCATGTTTTGAGCAATAGGACTGAGGGGAAGATCCTGTCACTGAATTCAAACCCAGTCTCATTCACACTAGCTACACACCAGCATGCTGCTCTCAATTTTCATCCCTGTAAGGAAAAAATCAAGGCCAATGAGTTAATGAAATGTCGGGTGAAGAATCAGCTTAACATGTCAAAATGCCACAAAAATATCGCTCCCAGAAGAGAAAGATTCAAGAGTTCACCAGAAATGGCATATGGCTGGTGATCATTATTAACAACAACAAAAAAAGCCTTCTCCCTCCCCCACAATTCACTTGGAATTTAGTCTGCTCCTTTCCTGACTACCACTCTGAAATAATCCTATAAATCACAAATGACTTCAAAATACATGGGTTACTCCAAAAGTAATGCCTCCTATTTTATTATGTTGGCTCATGACACCAGAGGCAGATGATGGTGGTATGGCAGCAGAGGCTGAGTCTTCCCACCAATATTCTTACATTTTGTTGCTGTAAGCCAGATGGCAGCAGAGGGGCAGTCTGACAAGATAGCGTTTGATGCGGAAGTGCAGATGAAGCACAGGCGTGTCATTGATTTCCTCCATGCAGAAAATTTTGCACCCATTAACATTCAGTGTTTGTTGAACATTTTTGGAGACTAAACAGTGAATGTGCTGCATTTCAGTAGTGGTAACTGCAGGTCACCTCTGCTGGTGCAGATTTTTACAAGCACAGCATGCAGCTTCTTGTTCATCACTGGTGAGGATGCACAGCTAAGGGTGGTGACTATGTTGAAAAATAGAGCAAATTACCAGCTACTAAATGCTGTTAAATAGTGTTATCATGCTCTTTATATCTCTTCTGTTTTCCACGGAAACTAGTAGAAGGTATTACTTTCAGAGGAACTACATATACATGGCAGTCCTTCTAGTTCAAGATTATTTACAGCATTTTCAAAGTTACGAACAACTTACATAATATAGTTGAGCCTCAATATTGTCAAATTGTAAAAAGTGACAGCAATTGTCTCTTAATGATACAGATAAAATCCAAGTGTCACCTCTTCAGAAATATCATTCTACCAGCTTTTTCTTCACTAACTTTTCACATCATGTCTTTTTTATCAATTCTATTCAGTTCTCATAGTTACGCGATTAATATTGCAATGTTTTGATTCATTTTTTTCCCAGCCCTTAATAACATACAGGATGCCTTTCTGTAAGATGCAAGCTTAATAGGGTTAAACAGATGCCAGCAAAACACAGCACAGGCGTAGACTCCAACTACCTCCCAGAGCATCAGGACATATAATAAATAAATAAATAAAAGTAGTAGTCTCTCCACGTAACCTTATTACTCAACAGTGCAAATAGAGAATGAAGCAAGATGAATTTTTATCTACAACAGACATGCTCTCTTTTGGATTAAGAAGCACCGAGAAATCAAAATATATTTGAAATAGATAATCAAACTCTGAAGTTTTGTTGTCTTCTTGTAAAAGGTCATTTCCAACTGATGTAAATCAGCTGAATTGTATTTCATGTCATAGTGTTTATCCACATCAGTGAAGACCTGCAGACACTGGGAGCTGTCTGGCAGTTAGAACTCCAGTCTAAGAAGGCGGATCTCAATTCCCAGCTGTGCCACCACTTTTCTGCATGAACTTCCAGTGCAAATCTCCCCATTCTGAACATCTATTTCTGCTCTACAAAATGGAAACAGAACTTCTGGACAGTGTATTTAAACTGTAAGCTATTTGAGATGAGATGGTCATTGTAATCACAATTCTATAAGCGTAGCATTCATCCATTTTTTCCTCCAACTAATGATGTGGTCTCTATGGGGTAGTCCAAAAATTCCAGTTTTCACGCTATGATTCTATCCACATCAAGAATGACTTTTAACAAACCTGACCACAACACTTTCCCCAAGATGTATGCCAAACCACTAAACTCTGAACTGGAAAAGGCTGCAGAATCACAGTATGGAAATGGTGGTGACATTTCTGTTGCTCCAGTGCTTCCTTGTGAGGTAGCACCTCAAGCAGTTACTAATACAATTGTTCTATAGAACACGTTAAATGCCCATTCAAAAGATACAGTCCTGTGATGCCTGTAAAATCACTGTACCCACTATCCTGTACTGTTCCACCTATCATTCAAGGTCCCTCCAAGACCTTTCACAACTTAATGACTTCTTTCCTCTATTGGTACTCCTCAGCTTAGTTCAAGAGGCTTGTTTGAATGCTTGCTTTCTTTTTAGCTCCAAGATTCCAGCAAGAAATGTAGCCATCATGCATAATCTAAAATTCAGAATGGTGTGATCAGCATACTGGGGGGAAGGAATGCCATCCAGAGGAACCTTGACACGCTCAAGGTGAGCTCACGTGAACACCACATGGTTCAACAAGGCTAAATACACGTTGCTGCACCTGAATCAAGGCAATCCCAAACATGAATACAGGATGGACAACAAATGCATAGAGAGCAGTCTTGTAGAGGAGGACTTGAGGGTACTGGTAGATGAAAAGTTTTGAGCTGGCATTGCACAGTCACAACACAGAAAGCCAACCATGACTGGGGCTGCATCAAAAGCAGCATAACTGACACGTCCAAGGAAACGATTCTCCTTCTCTACTCTCATAAGACCCCACCTGGTGTTCAGCATGGCCCTCAGCATAAAACATGGATCCACATCCTCCCCACATAAGCAAGTCCAAAGGAGGGCCACAAATAAGATCAGAGAGCTGAAGCACCACCCCTATAAAGAAAGTCTGAGAAAGTTGGGGTTATTTAGCCTAGAGAAGAGGAGGCTGCAGTGGGAACCTGCAAGACAGATGGGGAGTGTCTCTTTGTCAGGGAGTATAATGACCCTTTTAAACTTAAAACAAGCAAGTAAGGAGAAGGTTTAGATTAGATATAAAAAGGAAATTCTTCACAGTGAGAGTAGTTTGGCACTAAACAGGTTGCCAGGAAAGCTGTGGATGCTCTAGCCCTAGATGAGCTCAAGGCCAGACTGGATGGGGCTTTGGGCAACCTGGTTTAGTGGGAGCATCTCTACTTACAGTAGGAGGTTTGGAACTGGATAGGTTTTAAGGCCCCTTCCAACCCAAACCATGATTCTCTCAAAATTTACTAGGCCAAAATACTACTCACTCTGAACCTTGTATTTTTATTGCCACTATCTCCCATTAGTGTCAATCATTTTTAACTTCCATAGGAATGTCTGCATAAAAATTGGAAAGTTCTCGTAAGCAGTGGAGAAGGAACTACTATGTCAAATAAAAGCACTACAACACAGCCTATAAAGAAGGTAGGTGAATTCATTTCAGGTTGCTCATAGTCCCAAGAAGTCCATTTCATTCAGTTTGAGATAGGAGAAAAGACACTTAAAAATATATGGGTTATTCTCAATAAAAGCAGCATTCAGAAAAGCATTTATGTCAGTTTGTGCTGCTGATCTGGGACTATAGGGATTAAAAAAAGCTGTGCCTATATTCAAAGTTCGAGCACTCAGGGGAAGTGAACTAGATAAAGACCAGACAGATCTTCTAAACAGGTTCATGTGAATGACTGCACATACAATCAAATGACATAAACATGACAACAGAGAAAGGGATATAAAGTTCCATGAAAGACAGTAAACTAAAGCTATAATTTTCCTTAGTTGGCCAGAAAAGGATCCGGACATTCTGAGCGCTGGGTTCATATGCCTAGTGCTTTTACTTATGGCAAGGCCAAGAACAGATCTTAATGTCAAGCTTCCAAGATGAACATATCCTACTTCTTTTTGCCATTCTTCCTCCCCTTGCCTGAGAGAACAAAAGCCCCTGTACTAAAGCATTTGCAGCACTGAATTAGAATTAGAAAAGAGCAGATTGCCAGGCAGTATTAATGGCAAAAAAAAGAAAAAAGAAAAAAGAAAAACAAACACATTATCAAAGTGATCTAACTCAGACCAGATTGTTAAAAGTCTGCTGGTCTGAACTCGTTCACGCAAAACTGACTAAATATGAGAAAGCAGGCAAGCAAATTGTAGGAAGAAATCTCTGAAGTATTTGCACATAGAAAGGAGTTAAAATATGTTATGTTATCTGCTGTGAAGTGCTTCTCAGTTTCAGCACTGCAGCATGCTCTACTATTTCAGCAGGAAAAATTAATTAGACTTCCAAAGTAATTCATACATACCTCAGTAACCTTCTACTAATCTGCAAGGTCTGGAAATCAAGCTGAGATCTCACGACAGGACTGGTATAAATAGGGAAAATATTTAATGACTTTAATGATTAGCCATACCATTACGAGTAAATGGACAGTGAAAATACGAATTTGCTTCAAGTTGTGCAACAATTTATATAATATACCAAATGTCTATAGGATAATGAAACAACTGTGTCATTCTCTCATTCTTTTTAACAGAGTTAAATCAATTTCCCAAACATCTTGGCTTAAGTTATCCACAAAGCATTATCCACAATTCTGTTTCTGAAAAAGGAGGTGAAGAAATATCAGCACAGCTGCAGGTGAAGTGTAAGACTTCATCCTTCCAGATGTACCTGGAGACAATGGTGATTTATACTTCTGCAAAATAACCTGTCCCAATGAGGTGACATAAGTCAAATGTTTTATTGCTGTTTTTATAGAAGTAATAACAAAAAACAACTCTGAGCACCTCAGCATATGCTCTTAAGGATATTGCAACGAGGTAAAGCAGTAAGAAAATCCAATCTTTAGACCGAAGAAAGAGTTGATGATTAAAGTCCAGGAATTAAACTAATTGTAGAGAATTTATTTAAGCAAACAAACTGAAAATCACATTCATTTAATAAAACTAATCTCATTTTTCCCTAAGGTAGAATTTCTTCTCCTCTGCTTGATAGAGTTTAAACACCTCACTCCAGCTTTCTAGAGCTTAAACTAACTATATCATTATGGGTATTTCAAAGCCAGCCTATTCAGACCTAAAGGTTTTTTTTTTTTTTTTTTCAAAAATGAAAGCTGCAAAGGACTAAGCCAGAGAATTCTGCTGTCCTACTTTTACATAATAGCACAAGAGTAGAATAGTGAGATTCTAAGATTCATTTATGCTGCCTATCATTCTAAAGAGAATTCTAGTATTGCTGAATTTAATAATCATTAATTCAGTGATGAAATTTTACTGCTATCCAAAAAAAAAAAAATCTATTGAATTTCTTACTTCTTGCTTTAGGGATTTAAATGTTTTGTTTTTTTTAATAACATTAACTTTTGGTGGCAAAAAGCTTCAATATCATTTTAAGTAGTTTCAAACATATCTTTAATTTAGATTTAACTACAAATCTGAATGAGAAGCTCTCACTGAGTTTGTTGACAAAGGCCACACCCAGCAGTTCTGCCATCAGGGCATGCAAAAATTTTAAGTACAAGAGGAACCATGATCTAGAGCAGATCAACCTGAACAGCCTGTAGGAAGGTCATTCAGACTACAAACATTGATGCTTCTTTCTCTCAAGTTAATTGCCAACAGATCACATTTTTTTTTCTTTATGTTTAACTCACTCAGTCTTCTGGGAAAGTGCCGTTGATTAACCACACTTCTACTGGAAGGTCATGAGCTCCTTTTCTAACGGCACTATCTAGTCTCTCTCCATAAATGATAACCTGGGAAGACAGCAGGAATGGAGGAGGGCTCTCATCAATAGCGCAGCTGAGCTGATACAGGTGGTCATAACTTATTGCAGATGGAGGTATAAATTGCTAAGATCTCTCACAGGACTGAAGCATTAAGTATGTATGTAAAATACTATATGCAAGACTTTGAAACCACAATGACTTCCACAGAAGAATGGTTTAGAAAAAAATAATGGTGCTTTTTAATTTCAACTGGAGGAAGAGGCCCCAAAGAAAAAGAGTGATGTGATGTTTGTTTATCATACTTATATGATCTGCTAGAAAAGAAGAGAAACGTTGAAACATTTTTATCCTAGGAAAATGAAAGATGTGGTCTTTTGGTTTTAGCACTTAGCAAGCCAAGCCAATGGCATGAAAATAATAAAGAAATGTGATCATGAACTAAGACAAGATATATGTTGCAGGGGAAGAAAATGTGGCTTATGATTATGGTCCACAGCTTAAAGAGAGAGACCCTTGAAGAACACACCAATTCCAAGTTAAAAGGCCATCTATTAAATTGTATATGTGCCCTTCTGCTTCGAAACGTAGTGAACTGCATGAGTTTGATACGCTAAACTCAGAAAAAGTAACTACTTTCTGTGGTTTCAGGGAGAAAATGGGATAGATTCTGAATGTGTGTACATTTTAAGATGTGTGGAACTCTCTACAGATGCCTTCAACACTCAAGATGCTAAAAAGCGAGAATGAGGTATTGTCAGACTGGAAGCAAAATTGTTACCAATTTTTTTCCAACTTAAGGATGTATTAATCCCACAAGAAATATCAGTGGATCATTCATTCGTTCAGCTTCCTCTTGTACCCTCTTGTTGTATTCTTCCTAAATCATGTTAAATTCTCCAAACATTGTCCCTAATGCTCAAAGAATGGAAGAGTTTAGCTAGGCTGGGAATCCTCTGTAACAACACAAAGGTAAGGCTTGGATTCCATGCAGTTAGTACGGTTAACAAATACACTGGTATTTAATCTGTCTAACATCATTAACACTAGTGCAAACATTTTAATAAACTGCTATGCAGCCATTAAATATTGAAATCTGTTCTTAATTAAGTGCCTTATTTAACATAAAAATCCCCACTCACAATGCAATATTTAGCCCAGTTCCAACACAAGGTCAATAGCATGACATGATGTGTCAGACCATCTGTGTTGATAATCAGTGGCTTTCCTAATGTAAAAAATGAAAACAAGGTCAGACCTAAAACACATTGCTTTATTTAGTTAGAAGTTAACTTAAGACTTGTACTTTAATAGATATCAAAATCCATCACTTTTCATAGGTATGAGCAACTAGTTGCAACTTTCTGCAAAATGAACTGCTCTGTTGAAATAGTACTTCAGAAGGTTTTCACATCTCTTGAAAAAGATGCAGTGCTCTGGAATTATATCAATTTATTCATCCTTTTCCCTCCCTCAATACATGTTACAATATGGATGCTGAAAATCAGAGGAAAATAATCATTTTTAAAGATTTTCCAAAATGTAATGTAAGTTGCACAATGATTTTTTTCCAACAAAGTTTGCACCTTCAGACTGAATTAAGGTGATAAATAATTTCACTTAAATTACATCTTCTAGACCCAACCAACTTCCAAATATTCTTTTACTATCTAAACTCCACAAGGATCATTACTGGGAGATTAATGAGACAATATTCAGCTATGCAGTTGTCAAAAATACTTATACTATCAAAAGCCTTACATTGCTTTAATAAAGATATTGCTGTAATCTGAAGCCAAATCTGTGAATGAGGGAGATGCTTAGCATGAGAGGAGAGGGAAGACGTCATGGCACAATAGAGAAGTTCATTACAATTCCTACAGCAAATAAGGTGACTCTATACAAGAACTGCAGCCACAGCTACCAGCAGCCTGTGTAAATTCAGGTAGAAGGCAGAAGATGTCCACATTCCCCTGGAGTTAATATACACTGGCAAAAAAAAAAAAAAATGTACAATCTAAAAAATCACTTGCTGCAAGTTTGCATACGTTAAATACTTCTACAACCCTATACCATATGGCAATAACCTTTTCCCAAAGATAATGAATGAAATTCAGAAGAGATTTTTAAGTGTTTACATGATACTAATCCACACACTGTCTGGGAATTGCATTGCCATCATGGATAAAGAGATATCCCAACATTAGGCACAAGGACTCTGGAATTCAATGTACTCATACATGGAAGCAGGCTGCTATCCCTCAAGTGAGTTACTGTTTCTCACATTTAGCAGTTTTCTAAAATCATCAGTGATTGCAGCTGTGTGATAATGAGGTATTCTTTTAGAAAAAGTCACGTCCAGCTTTGAGAGTTTCAAAAGAAAACTCAAATATAGATTTTACTGGTTTGTAGATCCAGATAGTAAATAGAATTTAAAAGGAGCAACAAAAATATGTTTATAATCTAAATGATATTTGACTTGAATCTTTCACTAACTTTATAAATGTATGAAAAGGTTGAGATTCCTGGGGTAGTGAAGAATTCTCTACAGTGACTCACAGAATTATAATGTGGAAAAAGCTGCATTAAGTAAGGTAGAAACATGTAGAAAAATAATGCTAAAATGTGTAAGGAAACAGTGAAGATTGCAGACAGTCACCATTTTTCTTTTCTTCCTATGCCTTTGATCTAAGAAGAGGCAACAGCAGACATAAGAGCTATAAAAGGAAAATACAAATACGAAGCATCAGAGGCCCACTAAACACAATCAGTTGGAAGGATTTCAGAAGAATACATGAGCAAAAACAAAAAAAAAGTACAGTTTTAGATTCTGAATCATGCCTTTATTCTATTTTTTGAAGAAATTCAGAGTCAGTTTCTGAAGAAGAAATAGAGTTCCCTAAGATCTTGCTGGCCACTTGTATACAACACTATACGTTCTACCTCAGTACTCTTTAAATAGTGCACAATTTAGTAAGCATCTTCTAAGCTCATCAACTATTTATTTTAAATTAGTCATTACAAAAAACTCCTTTTACACTGCTTTGAGTATAGCTTCTGAGAGTAAAAGATTACTTAGTACTTAGCATACTTCCATAGATCCTTCAAGTATTGTTTTAAAGTGGTCAGGCAGGAATAAAGTTCCTTAACTAACAGCACAAATACTAAAAAGGGTCAGTTATAGGAAAGATGCTCTACAGATGGCAACCAGTACTTTATCTCCCCTAAATTGTTTCTCCACCAGGCTCCCACTTTGATCTGGAGGAAGTACTTTATGTGACAGACAAAACATTTGTAAAGGCACTGTTTAACTGATACTGTATGCTCTCTGTACTTGCCAATAAACGTTATATAATACAAAGCATAGGCATTTTGATGACAGAGGCACAGAATACACAAAGCTCACCTCCCGTCACACAAGAGCAAGGCTATTTCTGTCTATAGTCAGCTGAGGAAGCAACAGCCCAAAAAAGGAAGAATTAAAACTGCTCAGGAATATCCTGTTCCCTTGTGATATAGGTGATTTGTTTATTTCAAATACTTTGTTTTTGAAGTAAAAATAAAAGGAAATGTTTATTTGGAAGGATGTTTACCCAACAGCTCCTATGCTCGCTAGACAAGTACTAGAACTTTACTCTTTTTGTTTGTCCATTTTAATGAAATACTTTCAATTACAGTAGAACTAGAGTTTCATATTGTTTTCTGTTGGGAATTCCCAAACTGGTCATATCCAAGAACTGCCTGAACAAAAATTCAGTTCAGTATTCACATTATGTTCAGCAAAGCATAAAGCACATCCACACATAGCTTTTCTTCTTGAACTAATGGAACACCACAACAGAATGGTCACTGGAAACACACCGTTCATACATTAATAAATAGAAATCGACGCAGGAAGTGATGAAATTACATCAGGAATTAAGAGCCACTAGTTATTTCCTGCGCTCTGTAGCATGACAATTATATAACAGGTATAGTTATCTTCAAACATTCCAGGTACAAGTTGGCTGTTAAGTCATGTCCACACCAAGGACTAAATTACGCTGAGATGCCTCACTACTTTCAAAATCAGTATTAGTTGAATAAAGGCTGCGTAGCACAAGCATTACTATTCAAATCTGCCATAATTTCTAACATGAAATGTCATAACTTCAGGTATGTACTTGAAGGAAAAGATATTACAGCTAGCTGCTAATATCATTGCATGTATACGTATAATTTCATGTAAAAAAGGATATGCGCAGAATGAATCTTGTATCTTTCCATTTCTTAATTATTTTGTTTCATCTATTTGCAATTGTCTTTAAAATTCTGATTCCAAGCTCACTTCCAACTACTCAGGGAAAGCCATTTGGAGCTGCCCTTGGGATAAACAGTTTGAAAAGTGGAAACCCACATCTGGAGTCTGAACTTTTATTTAGTAAAGCTAATGAGAGTATTGACACAAATTTTAATGGCAGAATAATCAACTCTTGTTGTTACAATGCATTGTAACACAAGCATTCTTAAATAAGGATTGTGTTCTTCAGGACTGAAACTTTAGCTGCAGCAGCATGCTACTCATGTCTGAGCTTTGAGATTGCTTCGTTATTCTTCCCCTGAGAATTCAATGGATTTGGTTCAAGCACCACTGAACGTGATGCTGTATTAATTGCCCTGGAGGGTAGCAAGGCCTTTGAACTGTGGCTGTGAGTGATATTTTGCTATAAGACATGTGTCAGCACTTGGCTGGTTAACTCTAGGGCTGGGTTATACAACATGCTGGGACCAAGTATCTGGAAAACTACTTTGCATCCTAATCTTACATCTGTTTTCTATCACGCTGTGAGATTGACTGGCCATTCTATCAGTGAAGCATCATTCTGGAAAAGACAGTCTAAGTAAAAATATGGTACTATCAAAGAATATTAAGGATACGCCATCATCTCTTATAGGTCATAACACCAGCTGGCAGACAGAGGCACCATAGTAATACTGTGGCTGATGCTCTGCCCTTTCCCATGTGGAGGAACAGTCTGCACCCAAATTGGTGGAGCAGAAACTAAAGCCAAAACAGTTCGACAGTCTCACTTTTCTCTGCTTGTGGGCATACATTTTTCTCTAAAAGTAACTGTAGGCAGAATTCCTATTGCACAGTCATTTATCACATAGTCTATTATCATCAGCATTAGAATAGCACCAAGAGGTCACAGCAGAGCTGTAGGGGTTATAGCACTTCCCTGAACATTACAGACTCCAGTTCAGATCTGTCCTCCCGGAGGAGCTCCAATCCATACTTCCATTCCCTCTGAAGATGAGTAAACCGGAACAATGCACTATAACCTGTCTCCACACTCCTCTCTGAAGTCATAGCACTTTGCATTACGAAAGCATGAAAAAGATGAGGGCAGCGAGCATTGCTTCTCCAGCTGAGTGCATAAGGGCAACTGCCTGGTACTGAAACACCTGGGTTTTCATTCTTAGTCTGAAAAAAGTTTCTGCCTCACATTTACCAGGTGACACATCTAGGTTACATCCAACCCATGCTCTGGCAGTATCTTTGTATAGAGAAGATCACTGTCACCATCTTATGTGTTGTCCCCAGTCCTGAAGTACTTGGTACATGTTGCAAATACTTCAAGCTCCCTAGAGGACACCAGCAGGGAGAAGGAAAACAAAGATCCTGATCTGCCTGAAGTGCAGGTTTCCAAGATGCTGAACTCTGGCAAGAGCAAGGCAGCCAGTCATGCACCAAAGCAGGAATTGTATGAGCATGCAACATTTCAGTGAACAGAAACCATTCTAACAGCTGGAAGCATGCATGGAGAATAGGGGGAGTTAAGCTAACTGGTGGACATAGGATTTACATGACAAGATCCACTTCCGGTGTCTGGAATATTTTTCCATTTTCCTCTCCTTTATCTCCTTTCCTTTCTCCTTTTCCTTTCTGTCTTTCTGTACTTTCCATTCCTCTTTCAGTGTAGTTTATTAGGAATTCTCCAACAGAGCAGGGAAATGAACTTGCCACTTTTATTAAAAAAAAACTCTTCCTGTTTCTAAAAGGACATGAGCTACACCTTCCCCAATTATCTTTGCTAATAATTATGTTTGGGAGTAATAATTAATCTCTTCAGTATGGAAAGTGTATGCAGGTTTCAAGTGGATGCACGAGAAAAGCAACTATAAATTCACAAGACATGTTAACATCAACAGATCTAAGACTTTGTACACATCTACTTATTGACGTGTGAAGCAGAAGTACTATATAATACTTGACAGGGACCTTAAGATGAAATACAGAAATACTTTGCTAATGCAGTATTTCAGATTTGCAGTGTGACAGAGCAACATCTGATGACATAAACATAAAATCCATATATTTACAGTCTTTTGATCTAGGACAATGTTATCCTCCATATCGCTGGTAATATGAACTAATAGAGAAATATTGCTATTACACCTACATCTTTAACCAATAGAGAGGTATATGTAACGTCCCCTTAGGAAGTTACAAGAGCACAAGAGTTTAGCTAGAAAGTTCCCTGCAACAAGAAAATACTCATAGACCTTTATATTTTATAATTAAAAAGTTAAATGACAATCCCTTGCTAAGTAAAATATCTTAAAACACACATTCATCTCCTCTTCTAGAGTCTGGTGCACTTACTGAAGCTGACAAAAGAAAATCTCTCCTTAAAGCCAATGCATGGAAGAAAACGTCCCTCGCAAGAGCAAGGGGTTCACACAGAATGATACTCAGTGCTGTGGCTATCAGGGCCTACTCCGTTGGTGTAAGGAGAACATTTTGCAACCCAAATTATTATCAGGAACTTAGTTTATACAGAAAAAGAGCTAGCTGGAAGTGTCTAAACTTGAATTGTTGAACAAGGAAGTTTTTTCACTAAGTGTAGTTTTACAAACATTTGTCAAGATAACCCATTGGGTTGACACTTGACATGCAAATTGTATAGTAAATCTGACAGCTCAAATACTGATGAGTCCACCTAGCTCTATCTTACCCAGCTTCTAGTGCAACAGACTTTTTGAAAGCATCTTTGATACCCATTTCTAATCTAGCTGTTTTTTCAGGTTGACATCATATCAACCCAGTTTATTTTAATTAGCTATTTGAAGACAGCTCAGGCTGTGATTATTAATTACTGATGCATCTGACAAGTAATATTTTGTATTCATATATCCCATTAGAATTTAATCAGCTAAAAAAAAGCTCAACACAATATTTTTGATGACTTCAATTGAAAGCATTGCCATGCCTGTGGGCCTAAGGATTACTCTAAGATATCCGTCTCTTGCCGCCTGCTCTGCAGGGTATGTCCCCCCTCATAAGAACTTGATACCCAAAGAAGCAATGAGTTAAGACTTCCAGGGCCAAACAAAATACCTGTAGTAATCCAAAAGAAACAACTCTGCTACGCTGCAAACAATGGAATAAGTACATCCAGCACAGTTTACAGCTACGCGTGCTGGAAACTGTAACAACAGAGATCCCAGCACCACACTGATGCTGAGCAACTACACTTTCTGTGGAGACCTGCAAAAGCTCTTCACAGGACAGTCTCTGCATTTTGTTATTGCTCTGGGCTGTCAAGGAGATACAAGTTTATTTGGAGGATGGGATTTCTGGGCTGCAGCTATCATTTCTGAATTCTGTTTATACTAGCAGGAGTCCCTTGTAATAGGCAGGTTTAATGTTCCCTAGGAAGAATGGAAACAACACTTCTCTTAACTATGCTTTGTAAAAAGCAAACTGTAAGCTGAGAGAAAATACAGAATTGAAACCGTTGCTGAACAGGAAAAACTGCAGCCTTCTTCAAGAACAGCATTTGGATTTAACTATTTTTTTTATCCAGTATGATGATAATACTTTCATTCCCCACAAACAGATCATAATCGCTGTTTTCAAGAACATTTTTAACAGTTACCTTGAATTCACTCTTTATTTCTGAATATCGACAACAATCATAATCCAGTTGTCATTTGAGAGATGCTGTGATAAAGAAATAACCCCTAAAATTGCTTATCTCACTAATCACATATAATCCAAATTTGAACTTTCCCTTTTATTAATTTCTATACCGGCTCATTTCACATCCAGGTCGATCCATCATCAGAAGGGGGTGGGAAGAAAGGTTACAGACAGTTTTAGAACTGATCTCCTCTTTCGGTCCTCCACATCCTTCATGTTATTTTTAAAAAGTAAGAAGTAGGCAAAAAAAGGAATTTCTTGCCAAACCCATTTCTCTTTAAAAATACGTGAAGGGCATTTAAAGAATAATGTATCTGTGGAATACAATATTTTAGGGAATTTCATTTTTGAGGATGTGTTCTTGTGCCAAGACACTCTTAGCAGAAACAGACTTCAGGAATGTCAAAATGCAAACAAGAGCAACCACGGACCAAGGTCTGTCAGATTAGTGTGATATAGCTCAGGACAAGCATCTGTCTTGAAAGAAAACAATAATGAGACTTTAAATTCACTAAAAGATACATAGCCAAAAAGTTGAAGTCAATAGTACTATAATTATGGCCACAAGATAATTTGTTTCATACATAACCTTCCCCTGTCCTCAGTCAGAAGAGATTTGCTAGGACTACAATATAAAACTTTTCTCAGGGGAAGCTTTCCAATTTTCAATTTTTTATCCATGTTTCATTCTATTCTGAAACTAAAAATGGTTGGCGTAACAAACATGGTAAATATATTTACAAAACAAACATGGTTCTGATTTCCATCTGCATTTGGTGGAACAAGATTCCAGTTATCCTAAAAGTAATGATAGCTCCTGACTTTGAGACTAAAAAGCTGTCAGACTGCCCCTCTGCTGCCATCTGTCATGCAGCAACAGAATGTAATGGAATATTGGTGGGAAGTTTCAACCACTGGTGCTATACCTCCCAACTACCTCTGACATTGTGTGCCAGCAGAACAAAACAGGAGGCATTACTTTTAGAGCAGCTCTCATATGTATAGACACTACAGAGTTTGAAAAATGACCAAAGGAAATACCCACTTTGAAAACAGTTGATTGCTTAAAGATGTGGAAATGCTTTAAGTGATCTTGAGATTTTGAAGGGGGAGGTTGTTGACTACAGAAGCACCAGAATATATACTTTTTTTGTTTCTTATTATTCTCATTTTGAGAGACACTGTCTACAAGTGCACATTTGTGCAGAACATCTAAGAGAATACACATAATAAAGTTATTTTTAATAAAAAGTGTAAAAGATACCTCTCTCTATCCTTGTTCATTTCAACTTGAAGAATATATGAGGAAAATAAAAAGACCACTTTTTCCTCAAATAGAAACAATAATCTTATAGGTGACTTCATTCCATCATCTAAAAGCCCTACGTGGGTGCTATTCAAAACCTCTTGAGATCTTTGTGTATACATTGTTCTAAAAGCTGATCAAATCATTGTCACTGAAGAAAAAATATTAGCTAACAGATTGGTCTCACCAGAAGATATTTGTAACAAAACTTTACATTTTATAAAATCATGCAGATATACTCCTTGTATTCAAAATACATTAATAAATGAACTCATAAATATCAATGCAGCGTAAGTAAACTGGACTCTACTTTGAGAATAAAGGTTCGTGTTTTCTGGCCAAATGCTACCTTTTCAGTAGAAATCTCTTGAAATATGAAGTGATATTCAATTCTCCTGAAGTAATGCATGTTAATGAATGTAGGACTACACTGTATACTGTGGGAAAGTGCAAGCTTGTCTCACATGTACTGCAAGCCAACCAAAACCCAAAAGTCATACATTAGCCACAGATTAGGCTCAATTAATAGAGCCTGACTGCTTTAACCAACATATTAACTGGTGTTTTAATCTATTCCACTATCGAAGTAGTTGGCCTAAGATTTAAGAAAGGATAGAAAAAGTGATAGCTGCATACTTCAAATAGATAATACCCTTACAAGGATAATTATCTGGCATGATACAGTAGTACTAAGTTAGGAAATCTGATACTAATGTAAGAAAATGATACTGAAATGACAACGTAGGAAAGTGTTGACTCACATATGAATCGCCATGCGATTTTTCAGACATGAAAATTTGACTTGCAACAATGAGACATTTGCAGGCAAGAATTCCTTCAAAAGAATTAAATTGCAGTTCCCTAAGATAATGAATTCTTTACACTGATGTCCTGAACAAACTAGGACCTCTCTTCCTGCACTTTATATTCCTGAGCTAACAGATACACAGCCAAATATCAGTTTCCAGGAAATAGATCAAAGCAAGTGTAAAATTCCTTTTAAAGGATCCAACAGTAGGTTGGTACTTGAAATAGGAGTAGTAAGTATTTTAAAATATCATCTTTCTCGGTTTGGAACACTGTTTAAGAAAGTTGTGTTGTCCTTTGCTTTGACTTTCTATCTTACCAAAAGTATATTGCTTATGATCAGATGTCAGATTGACATGACTGAGTTATGCTGATCTGCTAATATTACCAGCTTTTCTGATCTGATAAGATGTTCATTTCAAAAATACTTTATAAAAAAAAAGATGAAGGTCTCAATGTCCTTCTACCATGTTATTTAACATCAAACATGCTCATGAATTCTTGAACATTGTTTTACTCTGATGACTGCAGTTCTCACTACTGAGATACAATAAAGATACTACATTTAAAAATAGGGACGTTAGTTGCCGTTTATTTTTATTAATTTTATCCTGTTTTCAAAATGAGGATTAAACTATACAACCTTCACAATGGTTCACTCATATTCTTTGTAGCTCTTTAAAATATTTTCTCTTCATTAGCTGATTTCAGTTTGTTTTCAAACATACATTCTGATGGATAAATCTGACCCTTTAAATTGCCAGCCAATCTGCTAATATACTAGAATGAAACTTCAGCTACATTTCAGTAACAGGAACATCTCTGCTTCTTTAGCCAAAGGGAGAAATAAAGTGATCCCCACACTTCCCCTTTCAGCACTGGTGCACAGAAAAGCATACTTGGCTTCTGTAGGAAATATGATCAAGCAGCACAGTATGGCGAATATACAGGTTTATTGAAACAAATGAGATATCCTTGAAAATTATCATATAGAACCACTAGAAAGTCTTGGTGCCTATACAGACTATGGTTTCATTTTTCATAACAGAAGCCAGAGACACAGGAAGATAAAACTTAGTAAAGATGGCTTTAGAAGGCCACTGGCTTCCTCAGCCACATTTCCAGCTGGTGCACATCAGCAGAGCTCTGCTGAAGTCTAAAGCACCAGAGGTGCCAGCGCAGAATCTAGTATTAATATCAACATATATTAGCTAAAGATGGGGTAACTTGAGATGTCTAACACTGAGCTGGGCTTGTTTTCAATGATACCACCCATATTTCCTACCAGTTTTCTGCTCATGGAAATGTTTGTGTAAAGCTAGATTACAGATCGCTACCGAAGAAACAAAACCACATTTAATTAAAAACAATTAACTGTGAATTCCAGAGTTGTCGCAAGGCTTCTTTTACTTAACTGTGCTTCTGTCCATACCTTGTTATAAGCTATCAAACAGACACCATAAATTCAAACTGTTCACAACGGGCATGGGATGAAACCTAAGCATCACTGACTTACATACCACTGTGTATTTAATGTAATCTTAAATTTATAGGAGGTAAAGATTCAGAACAGACAAGAGCTCTAAATCTATTTTCCTTGGCAAGCAATTTCTGCTTCTGTAAGTCATGAATGGCATCACAGTTCCTCTTCTAGCAGGAAAAATTCCTTCTTCTAGCCAGAGAGAAAAGCCATGAGATGTTCAGTCATTACGATTCATAATTATTCTTGACTGCTTATTTTGAGTTTCTAAAGGTAGCTGATATGGCTTTCTGTGCTTATATAGAGCTGAGTGTGCAGATTTTTAGCAAATATGAATAAATTTTTAAAAAGCATTCAAAATATTTTTAAATTTTAAATACGTAAAGCACAGTCCTACAACATTACACCCCTGGGATGCAATATGTACAATACCAAATGAAAAATCATTCAATTAACAGTCATTTTCAGCATCTGTATTTGCTGCAAGACCATATTGATTCTGAATTAATTTTCTTTCAGCCATACAAAGTATTTTCAGCTTTCCTTCCAAAATAGCTTTTCTTTAAAGAAAACATAATCTAGTAGAAAATAAGTCAAAATAGAAAATACGTCTAGTAAAAAAAAAAGTGGACCTATTTCAGTTGATCCAAGAAAATGTTTCTTCCCAAATGTACTTTGGAAAGTAGTTTATAATTTTGGGGTTTTCATAAAGAATTTAAAAACTGCAAATGTTAGTATTTTCAAAAAAAAAATAGAAATCCTGTTTTGACTGGCTTCCATGCTCAGCATTACATACAGTAACATACCAACAGCAGCTAAAAAAAACACTAGAACTTTTTTTTCACACCATAGACAAAGGCAGATTAATTCTCACAATGAAATCATTCATTTCCCCCCCAAATTTCACTAGTTAAACATTTAACAGTGCTTAGGCTCTGCTGACAGAAATCTAGGCTACTCTTTTCATGCACAAGGACTCATAACAAAAACTGCTGGCTCACATAAAGCAGCGGAATTTCGAGGACCTAATTCTAATAATAATCTTCCATTGTATCAGAATTACTATATAATTATAGTTACATAAAATGCAAATGTGATTTCTCAGAGTCATCAACAGCAGTTTGAAATGCTGTTTATCTGAAGATATGTGAAAAACAGAAGTGCTCCCCTCACAAACTACATAGCACTGAATTTGCCATCTATCCAGCAAAGCACAGTGAAACCACAGTTCCTTACACAAGATGCCCTATTTAACAAGCAAAACCATGAACACACAGCATGACTAATATGCCTTCCCCCACTCCTGCTAAGTGAGCAAGGACATGTAAGAGAAGCACGTCTGAGAGAATGCTGGCATTCACGGTCCCCTCAGTGTCAAGAAATTATCAGAAATATCTACCACAGGGAACTAGACAGATAATGAAAACAAAAATGATCTGAACCTCAAGGATAATGATAGCTCAATGTCTAATTACTTGAGATGAATTTTTGATGACACCTCCTCTGGCCAATTAGTTTGCTAGTCACCAAAGAGTGCTTTTGGCAAGCAGGGTTAAGCAGAAGGCTGGAAAAATAACAAGGGAAAATAGAACTGAAAATGCTGGAGCCAGAGGGGTCCCACATCTCCAGTCACTTCTCTCAGTGACAGGAGTTGCTCCGTGGCAGCCAAGAGAGTTAAGATAGCTTAAAACCAGAGTGAAAGAGGATCGGCACACCTCCCAAAGCAGCTGTGAAAGTCAGGCATCCTGTTGAGTATTACTGTCCAGGCAACACCTGCTAACAACAGCCAGCACTGCTGCCTCTCCCCCACTGCCAACCTTGGTGCCATGCATGACTGCTCAGCCTGTTCGGCTATTTGGTATCTAGAATGCTTGCTCAGAGAGTCTGTAATGTGATATCCCATCATGTCCTCTACATGCATCCTCACAAGCCTGACTCCTGCCACAGTCCTCAAGGCTTTGTTGACTGTGTGAAGGTATGCACATTCATCTCCTGTGAGCTGGTCTTCAGCTTTGGCAAGAAAAGATGAAAGGAAACCAACTCTTTGGTTGCTGGGCAGCAGTAAAATAAAAAGTAGCAAATAAAAAGTAGCTATGAAAACAGTAGAAGCAAGACATATGAAAGGCCCTGAAGTGCAGATATATAAAACAGCATGGCTCCATTAAATTCCTCTTGAGCAATTCCAAATGCCAACGCCAATGACAGCTGGAATGTAAGTTACACTTACTGTTCATAGTCCACTTGGTCTTTTCAGGACATTAGGTGGCTATGGAATTCATTTTTACTAAGTTTCTCAGCTATTTCTCTAATGCAAACAGAAAAGGGGCATAAGTAACTGCTGAAAAAGATTAAGGAAATTTTCATTTATTTGGATTTAAAAACTTGACCTGTGTAAAACTGTTTTTCTGCTCTTAAAAACAGACCACTGCAAAAAAAAAAAAAAAAAGAGAGAGAGAGAGAGAAGATGGAAGGGTGGGAAAGACAGGTTTATAAGCAGGCATGATTTCTCTTGATTTTTCTCCTTTGAATTACAACTTTGGTCAGTAATTCTCATGTTTTTGACTCAGAGCCAGAAAGACCCTCTTTTTAACCAGAGCCAGTGTTTACCATAGAGTTGTGCTGGATTTTTTTCACTATCTTGTCATTTTCACTAATCCTACTAAATCCCACCAGGATTATTTTTTCCTTGACTATAAATTTGTTCTCACCCAGTAACCTACCACCTGTTGATCCCAGTTATTTCCGAAGCTTGTTACAGATAGGTTTAGTTACAATGGTTTTTCTCTGTTCTGTGAAGCAGAAGCAGTATCTGATACCTGCACAAAGCATTGTTCATGCATTCTGAGAAGGCAGTAAGACACCTTGTATGCTACAGATGTTTATTTTAGACTTCTCTGTAGCAGGTAAGAACAGCGCAGAAGAAGCACAGAAGTACATAGAGCAAAGGTCTTCAGTCTACAGAAGGTCTGAAGTGTAGCTTGTTTCTCAGTGCAGGAGAATATAAACAAATCAGAGTATTAGATTCAGACTTGCTTGACTTAAAATGAATTTCTGCAATTCCATCAGGCATTAATATTGACATTTCATGATATTTGAGATGCTATTTACACTCTATACACTAGACATACACCAGACAGTTTACTTTCAATACAAGCAGCTGGTTACTCATTTGTGAAGCCAAGATGGGATGGTGTGGTCAGCTTATGACCCTTAAAGACTACTGAACTAGCACCACAATGTCAAAAGAGCTCCTGAGACTGCCTCTGCTATTTGGGTTTGACTGCTGTTACAGCCAAACTACATTTTCTTATCAGACATACTAAGCAAAACAAACCATCTTATGGCTGGTACGCTGGCCACATACACTGGCCTTATAACACAGAATAATTTAAACTGGAAGGTGCCCTGAAGAGCAGCATCTTGCTCAAAGCAGAACTGAACCCAAAGTTAGATCAAGTTGCTCATGGTCTTTTCCAGGTGGGTTCTGTTTTCCAAGAGAGCAATTGCACCTCTCAGGGCCCTGCTCCAGTGCTTGACCATCCTCATTATGGGGGTGGAGAGAGGAACCTCAAAAAAAAAATCTGTTGTTTTTTTTTTTTTTACAGCTGTTTTTCAAGTCTACTGTCTTTTACAAGACACTGCAGTGATAAGATCTAAAACAAAGTAATGAACAGTGTTATGTTTGAGTATCTTCATGCTACACAGTAAAGACTTTTCTTGCTAGCGATGGCAGGCAGTATGAATTCAGGGTTACTCTACATCTGAACATATACAATAGTTATGGCAAACTCATGCTGAAAACATACACCAGTACAGCACAAACATGGTATCACCGTTCCCTCACCCTCAAATGGACAATCATTAGAATTCAACCATACTTTTTTTTTTTAATGCAGATGTAACACAAAATATTCTTGTGATAGTTTTACCATAAGGCCTCTACTTTTCAGTTCTCCATATTTTAGAAATATTTTCCCTTTCACACACTTTTGTATGCTAGCGACCTCCAGGCAAAAACATGATATCATTGATGAGTTTATAATCTAACCTTCAACTAACAAGAAAAAACAAATTAACAATTTGAAAAAGTAGTCATTTGATATAACTCAGTTCGGTTATGTTTATTTCCAAATAGTGACTTGAGTAGGGCTGATCTAAACCAGTGACAAGCACTGTTTTCTGTTGTGTAACTAAACTAAGGCTAAATTAACTCCTTCAGTTTGTAATCAGGTTATAAAAATAAAGAGCAGCAAACAGAAACCAACCTGTTTGTTTTGTAAGGAATGCATGAGCTGTATGCAAACCTTAATTAGACCACATAGTAAGAGACTTTTATAGATGGATTTTTATAGACACTTTTCCAGACATGCTGTGCTCCTGATATTTCTTCCCCAAGCCCCAATCCACACCTTGCTAAATAACTTTTATATGGCTAATTAAGTAGGCTGGTGATTCAGTAGTAATCCTATTAGAGCAACAGAATTTGAGAACCGGCTTTCTTACTACAGCATCCTCCCTTCTGTCTAGTAGGATTCCATAAAATGAGCTACTGGTAAGACCTTAGGACACTCCGACAATGCAGAGTCCAATGTCATCCTATAAATGCTTCACCTTGTACTGTATGAACTGGATTGTCCACACAGGTAGGTGAAACACCAAAAAAAGGACACTAATTCCTTTGTCAGAAGTGGTATGGCAGCAAAAGTATTGTGCTGTACCCAAACAAATTACCTGCTTTTCTGCTATACTCCTCCAACTAATGTAGCAAGGAGAAGGCCAGCATTATTCATTAGAAATGCCATCTGAAATCTTTTGTCTAAATTTTACTGAAAGATAAAACAAAGCTCCATCACTGAAACACTGCCGAGAATTTAATAGGGATCTATAGAAATTACCATCCAAATAGAGGGAATTCATTTGAGAATGATTTATTTCATTTTATTATAGTATTGTTAAATTTAAGGAACACTTCCATAGGAGGCATGTGGGCCCATTAAAGCTGATAACAAAGCTCCTACTATTGAAATTGAAGCCACAATTCCCTAAGATAACTTAGAAACCTTAGAGACTGGTTACAATTCTCTGTTCAACTCTGCAGGCATTTTCTGTGAAGAATAAAACATCAGAGAACCCTCTGTATGTGATTACAAAAAGCTGCTCATGCTCGAGGATTACCACCTGTCTGAGAATTCCATTCAGTCACAAATTAAAAAGAATTTGTGTCTGTTGAATACTCCACCTGTTTTATCAAGGTAATGCTGGGATCCATGAAAGACCAGAGCCAGCCATTCCCACTCAGTTCCAGCATTAACATGGCAGGTCTTGGGAACACACCTTATAAATTTGACTGTACCTAGCAAGTTTTTGCTGCATTTACACAATTAAGAGGATTTTTCTGAATGAACTCAATATGATAAAATAACTACAAGGTGGCTTTTGATATACTGGATCTGGTTGAGCAAAAGGGCGTAACTACAAATGCACTGGTACCATGGCCAGGCATTAGCATGTAGAATTCTACCTGCTATATATCCAGCCTTATAGAAACAGAAAGTAAAGGAGAGTAAAGTCTTTAGAGTATAAATAGCAGGCCGAAAATACCATTTTCCTAATGCAAAGTTGTCTCTAGGTGTAATATCAAAACAGGATTGCAGTTATAGTTAAAGGAAAATAGAACTGCAGAAGGAACTAAAGTTCCAGGGCCTATCAACTGGTATGGGTGCACAATTCTTTCCTATTAAGAAGTTTAAAGATATCCTCCACTTCCCCACAAATCTATATCGGTAAAAAAATAAATCCTGCATTCTGTTATGGAAACTCACCATGCATTTTATTATTATTATTATTATTTTTTTACTATTATTTCAAATTGAACACCCTTACTTAAAAATCAAAATATGATTTGTCTAGTCTTTTTCTGGATATTCTAACTCTAATTCCTACTGCTTTTGCTTTCATTAATATTACATGACTAGTTCCTGCAATAAAATCGTATGTAGTGGTCCCACAGTAACAGTAGTCCTCATCTCTAGTCTTGAACTGAAAACCTAAAAGTAACTAGAAATATACAAGCATCCTGCAAAGTTCAGTCCTATTCCTAGTTTATGGCTTGCGAGTACTGTTATAAGCTGGTCCACAACCACTCCCAAAATAATAAGGCAAAGTCCACCTTGCATAGCTTTCTGAGAAAGCAACAGCCAATGAAGAGTTAAGCTGCACAGCAGCAAAGTACTTCCTATCTGAGCAATCCATGTCACTAAAATAACAATTGCTCTTATTTCCACCCTACTTATAGGGAACCAGCAGGCCTTTTACTCATTATTATTTATTTCTTTGATCTTCTCTCCCCTTGAACCTTACTGCACTTCCTTTTACAAGTTTTCCAGTTCTTTGGCAAAGGTGTATATATCAACACCATCTGGCTGCATGCAAAGAAACATTAGTACATGCCTCCCTTAAGACAAGCCTGCTGTGCTAGCCATGAGCCACTGACATGATTTCCACTTCTACTCAAACACCATTGCTCGCATTTCTTCACTAAAGAGGGAGGGAGGAAAAAACCCAAACCCTCAACTGGATCTATAATGGTAGGGAACATACATCTCATGTTTTATGAACACAAAAATTCCAGGCTCAATTATGTGTTACTACTAGTCTCTCTGCCTGCCAAGCCACTGTTCTGTTTCCAATAAATACGCAACAACATAATAAAAGCCCAAAGTACAGACCCTATATTTTGCTTTTAAGTACTACTTCTTGCACCTGAAACCATCATGGGACAGGTTTTGCATCTTAGGAAGTATATTGGCAAACGTGGCAATTGTCACTGTTTTACTAAAATATTTAATCAACCAAATAGAAGTAGGCCCTATTTACCATACTCCCATGTGCTGAGCAACTGATTCTTTACAGCTGTAGACTTATGACAAAATAACATTAGGAGCAGCACTGTTAAACCAAAGCCTGTCATTTGTTAGCTTCCACAAATACATATTTGTATGTCTAAATATTGTAGGCAGGGCTCCCATGACAAATTAAAGCTAATGGAAATTGTATGCATCTCCTAATTCTTGGGATTGAGATAATATTAACACTGCATGCAGTACTGAATGAAAGCTTGCTATGAGCCTTTTAAGTACAGTGCTTTCTTCATCTCAGTACCTTTGGCTATGCAGTCAGTTCCAGTTTATATTCAGACACTATTCACTGTTAAGCTGCTTTGACTAATTAACCAAACTGAGCATTACATTGGTTGAAGTGTCATAATCTGTTCACGTCAAGCTCAACTCTGTCTAGTGATTTTGTTATAAAAAACCTCTCAAATACAAACAGAGACAAATATTATAAGCACTACTTTGTCAAACCCCAAAAGGTTCAAAGCTGAAGCCTAGTTCATGTAGTCTCAGCACAGGCATCTCTGCAGCGTAGTTTATCTTGAAGATATGTCAGATCAAGCTTCTTGCCACTCCAGCTGTTGCACAGAGTGCATAACTATATTTAGGCCTTAGCTTGAGGACAGGTGATGGTGATTTTTGTCCAAAAATCCTAAGTGAAAACTGGAAGCTATTTGAAGTGATTTGTAACAGAAACAAAACATTATGGAGAAAACTTGCAGTTGATGCCTGGATGCGTGTTTTGAGGTCTGAATCTTTCAAAGTAAAACAGTAAGTTCAGAGGCTTACTCTGATGCACCAAATTGTCCATAGTCATCAGCATGCCTAATTGGGCACCGTCTTGACATAACACCAGTAAATAAAATCTGCAGACAGCACAGGATTCAAAAGGAACCTGCTTCACTCATTCAAATATCCATATACATTCCGCGTGTGTCTATGTAGTAGTAATCAAAGAAGGGTGGAAATCTTCAGACTGCTGCAAAACTTTACTATAAAAGCAGAGTTCCTGAAATCTGGTAAGTAGGAATGCAAATAAACTCCTACAGTCTTAAAAATTTCATGGAAGTTGTTTTAAAGTTTGCCAATAATATCCTCCTAAAACTACAAACGGATGCTTTATAGTCATTCTGTAGAAAACACAAATCTGCCATTTCTCTTAAGATGCAGAGAACATGTGACTCAAAATACCCTAATTAAAAATTGAAAAAAACATATAAGAAGTAGTCCACACTGCTGATCCTGAAAACAGGTACTGCCTTATTACACTTGACAGTATCAAGCAAAAAATTAGAATAATATACGCTTTAATTTTTTGCAAGACAAAGTCATTGATAGTGAATTAGGAAGGCAGATACATACAGACTGTATCAGTTACCTTCAGCATCTCATGCTGGAAGTTTGAAGCTTCTTATTTGCTAATTTTCTCATAATTCTCCTCAAATCAAGTAGGCATCAAATGAATTACCAGGAAGTACGCTTAAAACAAACAAGGGAGTACTTTTTCCACACTATGTCTTTTTTTTTTTTATTGTCAGAGTCTATTTTGTACACCAAAGCCATAGACTGGTTAAAGAATAAAAATCATCATTTGTCCAATTCAAGTTAGAGAGTTTCACCAAGACCTATTATATAAAAGGGCAAACAATCAGCAGCTCCAGAAATCCCAAAACCACAGAAAGATGGAAGCTAACACAGCAAAGAGGGGGACGTCTCAAACTTCACTTGTCTTGGTTCTTTTGTTGGTGTTTTGTGGGGTTTTTTTTGTTGTTGTTTTGTTTTTGCTTTAAAGCCTAAACAGATCTGTTGAAGGCTTCTGTCAGAGAGAGGTTATTGGCCTAGCTGACACAACTAAGCCTTCACGGAAGATTTCTCTTTTCCCCCATTCTCTTAATCTAACGACAAAACTAGTGAGAGTGAAAAAAAGTCTGCTTTTGAAAACATATAGCAAAAATAATTTCTAAGCTGGATTTTGTAGTAGCTTAATTTTTCCAGAATTATCAAGACAAATAGTCCACAATTTGCAATTGTATGGCCAGCTCTCTTCAGATCAGACAATGCTTGTATAAACATAGCTTGTTAAAAGCACTTATTTCAAGTTTCTATCTCAATTTAACTACAAATGGGCTTTGTATCTAAATTTAATTGATCTCATGAAAAAAATGCTTGTCCTGCATTTAGTTTCTTAGAACAGCTGAAAAATGTATTACTTAAATATAAAGTTGCAAGATTCCTGCTGATATAATGTCAAGGATGTGTTTCTGACTCTTGCACGTGAATGGGTACTGCATAACACAGGTAAGGTAAATAACCTTTACCAGAGAGACTAGGATTCACTTCTAATCAAAGAAATAATTATTTACTGTAAGAAAAGCATATTGATCAAGGATGGCATATATGAATAACACATACCAATGTGATTATACAAGTTTTCCATACGTTACAAAGTAGATTATTTCCCATCTCCTAAGCAGCTCTCTACATACCTACACACTGATGTCATTTACTATGGGAAATGGTAGTTCAGGCAATGGTTGGTTCTCAGCTCACTCTCTTAATTTCTGCAGTAGCAGATGTTGCCATAATTCTTTTTCATATCATCACCTTTCTAGCTCTATCTGCAAAGGCCGTCAAATTTATCTTCTGTTTACATCACCAACAATAAAATTCAGATGCTTTTTGAAAGAAGAAAGCTAACTTTTTACTATGTAGATACTTTCCTTTAGAATTAACAAAAACTGAAGTAGGCGTAGGTTAGTTTGACTCCATGCTTAAATTAAAGGCATTTTAATTCTGAATGAGGGTTCACAAAGGAAATTGATGTTATCTAAGCAATCCACATTAAATTCCAACGGCTTAAGTTTCAGATTAACTTTTCTAATGTATGTTTCTCAAGAGGTCACGAGTTGCTTTTGCAGAAATAATGAATACATTGGACAGGTACCCATTAATGAGTGCACTGGACAGCACTGTAGATTTCTTTCCACGTTATTTCTGGAAACCCAACCTATGCTACAATACATACTTAATTTTCTATAGAAACAAAAGATCTGAATACTCATCTATAGCCCTCGTCAGAAACAGGTGCTTCAAAATCTTTTAATAGTTTGTGAAAGTGCATTATTTAATTTCTAACAAATTGTTGCTGAAAAAAATGTGTGAAGAAGTCTATCAGAATTAGAGAAGGGTGAATGGAAGAAATGTTCATAAAAGGGCTGAGCAAAAGCCGGAGGAGTTTCTTCAAAAACTCCTGCGAACTCCATCAGCTTTATCAGTATTATGTATAATGAGATCCATGATCAGAAAAAACAGCTAGCTGGGCCAACATCTGAAGAAATTATTTGTTCGGAAGTTGCATTACAGTAAGAAAATATATTTATTCTATAAGGTGCAGTGAAGTGCTACTTCCATTTAGTTTTACTGTTAACCAGGTTTTCTAATAACATTTTGAAACACCCAAAGATCTTGGCAGTTATAAGGCTGATGGAGTTCCTAGGTGCTCCTGTCTGCAGATAAGAACAAATGCCACAAAAGCAAAAATTAAATTCCCTATGCATTGGTGATACACTTTTGCAACTCAGTTAAGGATAAAGCAAAAAGTAGATTTCATAAATAAATAATTATGCAATATTGCACATACTAAAAAGCCAACTTGCAGCAAACTCAGGTTAGTAAGAGCACACTATCTGGAAAAATGAATTTCAGTAGTTCAACTAACAGGTCAATGAGATTGAGAATAGACTATCCAACACAATCTGCTACTTCCAGATCTTTCGCATATGGGATTACCAACTGAAATGACTAAATCAGTTGTAATTCAGTTCTAATTAGCTTGATCAAGGAATAATGACTTTCCAGTGGAAAACCTTGTTACAACTCTGATACAGGATTGACTGAAATTGTTCACTGATTCAGCAGTTTTCAGTGTGTGAAGTTCTTAAGGTCAAATGCAGCTTTCTGACAGATACAAAGCAGATTTAGATAGTCTTCAGTCCAACCAAGAACGGGATATGGATATATTTTTAACCGCACTGTCCACAGAGAATAATGGGATTATCTCAGGGCAAGGGGAAATTTATCTTTTGCTGTACAGTAATTGTGCAAAAACCACTTTCAACCTCTTCATTCTCTTGCTTCTCTGCACAGATAGAAAGAGAGAATGAGGCAAATTTAAGAACTGGGCACACCAAAGAATGATGGTGTGTCTTTCAGAGTAATGTTGTTATCTATTCTATGTGTTGCAAACCATATTGGCATTTCAGAGGCCACCTGGACTTGCTGAGAGTAAAAACAGTAAATGTGTCTCAAGGAGGAGCTATAACTCATTCAAAAGCATAAGCAAGGTATATAGAGTTTTAAAAATGCTCAGATCATGAGAAAATAAATGGAGTGCTAAAAAGAAAAAGAGGCTTGGAAGGAAGTGCTCTGTATCCAAACATCTAAAGAAACACACAAGCAAGTTGATGAGATTCTGATTGCCAGTCACTGATTACCCAGCATCACACAAGTCAAATGGGAACTTCCGAAGCGGAGATGTCACGAAGACAAGCTCAAAAAGGAACTGGTCAACCTATCAGCTGCTACAGTGCTATGTCTACAGAACTTGAACAGTAAGATCAGCTCATCTCTCCTGAAGTCTGTGCTAGTGGTGAAACACTTGGAAGATAAAAGGTAATTCTCTTTGTTTTATTGATTCTTGGAGTAACACTTAGATAACAAAAGCATGCATGGAAGAAAGCAGTTAAGGACAAACAAAAGATTGGGGGTATTTTCATCACATTTTTTTTTTCTATAAAGCAAAAGCCAAAATGTTTTTTCCACTTACTTGAATTCTGTGGGGTTCGCTTGTCAGTTCTTCCAGATGTGACCTTCTTAGTGAGGTTTTGGCACCCCAGAACTTACTCACACTGCTATCAGCTGATTTTTAGGGGCTCAGTGGATATCAACATCCCAGTGGGCAAACCTGAGGGAAAGAAAAATTTTTCACATATCCATAGATCATGCCTAGAAATGTTATCCACTAAGGTATAAAACTTAAGCTATATTCCACATTTTAGCAGACAGCTACAGTACAACTCACACGTTGTTAAATGTTGCTTGCATTGTTTTACAGTGTACAGATCTTTCAGTAATGCTTTACACGTGCATGATTGTTTTAACACTACATAATTGTATGTGAATTTACTGTTTGTGAAAATAAGCAGACTATTAAAAAGGCTAGAATCCACTTTATGAAAGTCCTCTGTAAACGACCACCTGTTGCACTGCTAAACCTTGAATTTCTGCCAGTGACACTGGATCCTGTAATGGTTTTGTAATGAGTATGAAGATCAACACCTCTACACTACATGGGAAGAAGACAAAGAAAGGGAGCTGGGATATAACGACAGAAAATACAGCAAAGGCAAAGACATTTAGAAGGTGAAAAATGGAAAGAGATGATGGAAAAGGAGACAGAAGGAAGAACTATATTGTATAGAGAGAGGGGGAAAAGGATTTTTTTTCCACCTTTCCCTTTACTGTCTTCAGTGCTGTATCAGGTACACACTTTATTTTTGTGAAAACTCAACTGCCAGCTAGAAGAAAAGTGGTCTGATGTCACTGTCCTGATATGCAGCTTGCATAAATCAACAGTAGCACAAAGCACTCTTGGTTTAAAAATGCTTCAGCATGTCTGAAGTCCTGAACTGGGGACAATGCAAACACACAGAGATTTATTCTATTGCACATTATTAGAAGCTGGAGTTACAGTCACAGAGCACTGCTTTCTCAGTACACTGTACAACCTCATTTATCTGTCCTCTATTATCAAAAACATTTTGTGACAGACCATGTTCCTGCTGTCTTATATGACTGCTCTCCTGAGCATCAATAAGAACAAATTCAGCACATAACACTGTGTACGTACTTGCCTTGAAGAAACAGGGCTAGATCTTCAGCTGGCAAAAACTAGCCTCAACAGAGCTATAGGTGGCACCTGATGTACTGGGTACATCATTTCTCAGCAACTGAGCTAGGCTGCAGTCAAGGGCAGTTTTCACTTGGTTATGTATGAATTACATAAAGATATTATTGACAAAATGATAGAGAATTTTTAAGAAGAATAAATGCCTTTTCAGAAAATCTAAGCTCAAGGACTGCTGTCAAATTTACTCCTCTTGTTGCTATAACATTTTTTTCCATTTAGATTGTATCACTCCTTCTTATTATTTTCACACAAACATATCTTTTTAGGGATCATCTACCTCAGCTGCTTTTTATCACACATGCTATTAGGTTCTTCTGTTCACATCATTACACTCAGGAGACTGTTACCCCCCTCTTCTATACATACAGGTTCTATACAATACTATGAACAGATCATAATGGAAAATATAACGTATTAATGAAATTGCTATGCTGAAATACAAGGGGAAAAATTGAGAGAGACTTTGCTTTTGATCAGAATTTGAAACTCTCGTTTCTAGCTGCACCACTGTTTTCTGGGTAGCTGTGTGCAAGTTCTTTCACGTCTCTACATTTCTCCATTCCCTGGTTTGAGCACAGTGGAAACAATACTACCTGCCCTTGCAAATTATGCTGAGATCTATGAAGAAAAAGTATGGTGAATAGACAACTAGCAATACCACATTGTAACACATCCTGCTAATTCCAGCTTTCCACATACCATCGTTCTCTAAACAAAGTCACCTCCAACAGTTGTGCTGGTTTTTTTTCTTTTTGCCAAAAAAGTTTCAAGTGATTACATTTATAATTTTAATAATGTAAGAGTTTTTACAGTAAGATACTATGCAAACAAGAATTCATTACTTTTCCTTTCAGATTTTAATAAAAGTACATTATGAATTATTTAAACTATAAGAAACTTGCTAAGATAAATGAATTTAGTACATGTTGTGATGCAGTATATTCTGGCTTTAATTGTGTTTGCTGCTTACTGAGTATAGCAATCCACAAAGTCCAGTAATACATTTTTCCATCCTTTAGAAACAACAGCCACAGGAGTGTTGTATCATTTCCACTCCTCAGAGACTTCTTACTTTTTTTTTTTTTAATAGAAAGTTGAAGCTAGGTTTTTACATGTTAAAAAAAAAAGAAAAAAAAAGAAAGAAAGAAATCAGCAAAAATACCAGAAGGCTCAGGAGAGTTCTTACACCACTTATAATTCAACTCTGGTCAACAGAACCCAGGAATAATCCCAAGGTAATGAGTTTTCAGATGTTGCTTGGTGAGGCAAAACAATAATAATAACAATTTGAAACTATTTAATACTCATTTTAATGTAAAACCAAAGTCCCAAGAAAGTCAGTAAAAATTTTGCCTCTGACATGAGTGATAGAGAAGAACCAATCCATTCCCTAAACGTAGGTTTCCAGCACACCATGTGAGATGCCCTGGGACTCCACCTGGCTCCACCTGACAGCTTGGCAGTGCTCAAGTTTCACATCAGCCCTGTCTCCATACCTGCCAGTCTTCTAAGGAATGCTTGGATGACTAGGGTACCTCACACAGGTCACTGAACTGGCCCAAAGGTAGACATCGTGGGCTATCTCAGGTTCACAAAGCCTTAGATACAGTTATACATGATTTACTGCTGATCTCCCCAGCCTAACAGATCTGATGGCATTCCTAACACTAATGTAATAAATATATTTATACAAGGGAATATATGTTATATATAAATATATTATATATAGATACACTTATAGAGGTGTACATTTAAAAGAATCACACTTTCCATTTAGTTGCACTGCCAAGACTTACAAATACCCCATACCAGAGACTACATTCCACACTATACAGGTGAAATTTGTCCAACTCCTATTTCCAAAGCATTTTGCAAGGTAAATTTTTCTTGAAGAATCAGGTTGCAGAAAGCTGGTAGCTGTGGGCATTCCCAATTTGGGAATTAATGAGCAAAAATTCTTACAAAGTCTTATGCCATTGTTAGCTTGTGACACGATGGTTCACTTTCAAGAGAATGGAATACTTTTTAGATTTCTCACATTTTAATGAAAGTTATGAGTTCTCTGCATGTTCAGAAATGAGACAATCTAATTTTCAATTTGACCCAGAAATGACAGCGGTATTGAAGTTTTTAAACAAGAAAACAATCACATTATCAGGGAGTAAGTTCAGTTTAGGAAGAACACAACACTGCAACAGCCTCTTGGAATCAATTAATGCTTGTTATCTGAGATGATGGCATTTGAAACAGAACACTGCTAAAAAGCTGGAACCATACCAATGCTAAGGCAGGCTCATATCTGCTTGAATGAACTCAAAAACAAGATTTTTTTTTCCCCGAGAAGCTAGGAATAATGCTTATAGCATAAATCGTAATTATAAAATCACTTTTTTTTAAAAACAGTCTATAAAGAGAAGCCTTTATGTTATATGGTAATCCCTGAACATTTCACAAGATATTAACTTGTGTTTAGCTAGCAGTCATTCAGTTCAAGAAGGCTGATTTAATACTCGGTGCAAGTAGAAACTTCACCACTTGGGCAGAAAACATGGCATTTAAGTTTCTCTTTGGCCAAATATAATAGAGGCATCCTCAACCCAAGCAAATGTCAAGTTTAGACTTAATATGCTTAACATAACAGCTGAGGTGTATGGTGAGTCAAAGCCTACATAGAGCAATCTCTTGCAGTTGCTTTCAGTAACATAGGCAATTCCCATATAAATACATCAGAAAGACACTGACACCTCCAGCACAAGCTGTTGTATGAAAGGATATATAGAAGAGAATACCATATCCAATTGATCCTTCAGGGAGATTCGAAGGAGAATGAATCCAGATTTGGAATTCAGCCAGGATGCTGGAGGTCCTATGCCTTTTTCTACAAAGAGGGCCATTGGACTGTTAACAGGCATAGGCAATCGAGCCCTTGGTTTTCTGTCTCATCAGTAAAACTACCCTACGTGTTCATTATGCTCACACTTGCTTTAAAATTTCCTTAGCTTCTATTGTTCATAGGTCTCTTTTTTTCTTATCGAAGTGCATTCCTTTACTTATTCGCTGCAATTGACTCATCTAGCAATACATAGGCCAATTCATAAATGAAGAAATGCTACACTGGCAGAAAGAACAGATAAGACAGCTCAACATGTTCTTAATATTTCTAATGCCTACATAACATTCCTCATGCTACATGCCTGAGATTTTTTCCCCTCACATTAGATCACTGAAATCACAAGGTTATTTTATTTTATTTTTTTTTTTAAGTGATGCCCAATAAGACCTGATTTTTGGGTTTTTTTTTTTTTTTCAGTTTACTTGAGAGTCCTGATAAGCTGTGGGAAACTTTTCCAGTTTTTCAGATGATGTTCAATCTTCCTTCTCTGTTATTAAATCATTTCATGGTACTAAATAGTCAAACCAGTTCAGGGGAAAAAATCAGCATTAATTATTAAGTGCTTCAGGAGAGAACATTCTTATCTAGCAAGCTAAAACTAAAGCATATGTATTTTTAAAGGAAAATGCAGGAATGTAAGTAGGCAGCTAGTCCAAAGAAAAAAGTCCAGTGGTGTGCCTTAAGCTCTGTTACATAGGATGTTGAAAACAAAAATCCCTTAAGACTAACTCCAGGGATCTCAATATGCCTCCTATTTGAGACCTTTCTTCAGAAACACGACCATTACATTTTCCAGCTAAAGTGGTATTGCCTAAGAGAACACCAATATACTCTTGCCATATATGTTCCAGTTGTTCTGCAGGAAAAAATACCTGTATTTTCCAGTATTGAGCCTGAGTGACAACCTGCAAAGACTATTCTACAACTTTCTGGAAAACTGTATTTTTCAAGATGTCTCTAGTTAGGTGTTTTTAAATTACTTGTTCTTTTAAGAAGAACACACATTATTATTGCAGTGTAGCTAAAAGGCAGAAACACACTAAGCCAAGTAATTTGTTCAAGGCACCAAAAAAATCACAAGTTTGTTTTGAAAGTCTTGGTGTTAACCAAGTAGGATCTGGGCTCCTTAATCACATAATATTAAACACATACAAAAAAAGTTAAACAAACAATCTCCTTGAAATAAGGTCTCTCTCTTTTTTTTTTTTTTTTTAAGATATTTACAGAACCTTAGACTAGAAATTCCCCACTTGATGCATGTCTGTTCATCCCACTTAGAAAACAGACTGAGTTTCCAGAGCACACTACATTTTTTAGCTTTAGTCCATCACCCCCCCCCCCCCCCCCCCCCCCCCCCCCCCCGTTAGCTCTGTAATAGGAATGAAGCAAGCAGTAAGTGGTAACACTGCAGTCACTGGAGGATGCTATTTAAAAAGCAAAACAGTAAAAGCAGAAGGATTCAGTTTTCCCAATTAAAATATTAAATCACTGTGTTGTATTAAGTATCCGACACTGTTTTTAGAGTTGAAAAATCTATCACAGTTAGATCCTTCTGCAGCAGAGACAGGTGGGATTTGCACAGCCACCATTTCCTGTGCTCTTTTGAGATTCACCTACATTTAATATTCAAGGAACCACTGTCCTGTAAACCAAAGTTTGTGAGAAGCAACAGGACAGGTCAAGGATAATTCTCTTTTCTACTCATATGAAAATTAAGTGGGAAAGTCCACTTAAGACAGCTTTCCTGGTTTCATCCAGGCCAGAGATGATTTTTCCTTCCTACTATCTGCTATGATGCTATTGTTTTGGCTTCAGGAGAAAAACACTGTTGATAACACACCAATGTTTTAGTTGTCATTGAGCAGTGCTGCACAGAGCTGAGGACATTTCAGTTTCTCCATCTCTCTTCTGTCCCACCAGCAAGGGGGCTTGGGGGCACACGGAGTTGGGAAGGGACAGAACCAGGACAGGTGACCTCAACTGCCCAAAGGGACACTCCATACCATGCAGTGTCATGTGAAAAAAACCCTATAAAACTGAAGGAAGTCAGCTAGTGGAGCAACTGTTGCTCAGGACCAACTGAGTATTGGTGATGAACAATTGCTTGTCCATCACTTGTTTTGTAAATGTATACACAAGTATGTTACTGTAATTACTATTATTTCTTTCTTCCTTCTTTCTTCCCTTTTCTGTCTTAGTAAATACCTTTTATTTCAACCAATGAGTTCTTTCCTTCTTTCCTCCTCCTCCCCACTTCTCTCCCCCATCCTACTGAAAGCAGTGAGCAAAAGGCTGTGCAGTGCTGAGCTACCTTGCCAGGTTAAATCACAACAGGTCAGTTTACTGAATTACACCTCTAAAAGGAGCCTCCAAAGGAAAGTCAACGTAAAGGAAATACCTGGCTAGTATAACACCTCAAGAAGTGCAAAACCTCGGGGAAGACAGCAGTATCAGGTTCTCATACATTTCTTGTCATACTGTTACCTTCCTCTAATTATATACTGTAGTTAGTTGAACGCAGGCTGGAAGGGTCCCACTGGTCTCATTCATACTAATTAATAGAAGTGATAGGAGATGCTTTCTGTTTATGGTCTCTACATTCAGGAGAAGCTATCTATTAAGTCAAACTCTGTAACTTGCGTTTACATCAGCATAGTGTCCAGCTTGTCTACAGGGGACTTATCTGCACAAGGATCTGATGCATAAAGAAACTGTGCCCTCGCTGCAGGACATTCCTTATTTATGCACACACACACACAGTTCTTACAGATGCACAGGTAGTTCCAGCACATCCCAAGCACAAAGAAAGCAGCATGTCTCCGAAGCAGCTTCACAAGTGATACATAATATCCTGTAACAAAAACTTTGATTGCATCTGTGTAAGCAGGCAAGCATTGCAATTTATCTGAAGCAACAACTTATCAACATTCTGAACTATTTACACTTACACTGATTGTTATCCTGTACTCCTTGCCAAGAAGCATTCTGAGAGCCCTTTAGCCATCCTTCCTCAGCTTTTCAAGAGCTAGGTCAGATGCTGAATACATATAAACAGTTCTTTTGTGCTTGAACTTGAAAGAGAAATCAGTCATCTGTATATGAACTGTGCTACAGCAAAATGTAATTTCTCCCTCTGACATTGTGTTTATGGTTGTTAAGTTATCTTGATTGCCAAGATAAATCTGTTTTCTGTGCAGGCTTCTATAGCTTAAAATGTCAACTGCTTTACCCTTCCCCCTTCTTCCTTTTCCAACTGATTAACAAATTAAGTCAACTCTCTGCTAGTTTGAAGAAAAAAAATGTATTCCTGAAATTAAAAGTCTGGCACAATTCTATGCCGAGAGTCCATTTATCTTGTCTTTTCTTTGAAGATAGTTTCCAGATTCTGGCAAAGATCCCATTTCAAGTAATACAAGCCCCCCAAGGACTTCTGATACTTGAGACTCTCAACCTGGATCCTGACCACATTACTATGATTAAATTGTCTATTACACACAAAAGATTATTATTACTTGTATTTTTATATTGTAAAAGAAAAAGAGCACAAAGACATTTCTATGTGAATGCTGGATAATACTGCCAAATTGAAGTGACATTGCAAACTGTACTTCAGGCTCAAGGACCTCTGTCCTCTCTATGTATTACTTTGTTACTCATAGCACAAACAGCATAGACATTCACTACTCAAAGTAATGGAATTAGACAGACTATACAGACCTTTAGAGGACAGCAATGAGATTGTTTGAGAGATGATAGTTTCGGAGTTTTTATCATCGTCCATGCTGAAACTCAGCATCATTTGTTGCAGATAAATGGAAGTGTATGAACTTCCCTCGTTTAATCTGCATCCCGCGTAAGTTCTTGTTTACATTCTCCATATCCAGTTGCCAACTACCATTAGACACATGCACCCCTCTGTGCCCATCACAGGAGAAGGCTTTCCTGGTGACCTCAAGCTTCTGCATTCCAAACGTGAAGACCGCTGACTTCCCTGTGGCTCCAACTCTAGTAAAACTATTATACCAAACTGCTCCATCTTTCATAGTGCTAGAGGATAAAGTGTGTGTGAAGAACTGCATGCTTGGAACCATATCTGAGCACTGAGCAGTTTTGCAGACAGGGCTAGCAGGCTGCTCAAGCTCCCTGGGACATTTCCCTTCCTTTTAACCACAACTTTATTCACTAAGAAATACAATCTTCCTTTTAACAGAGTGTGCTAATAGAAACCCATTTTTGTCAGCATACTGGTGTCATTACAATTGAAGAATATATCAGTTCAATCATTCACAAATCAATGTGCATATTTGTCCTAATCTCTAATGTCATTTCATCAATGCACTCCTTATTTTGCAGTTATTGATACTAAATTCCAACATGGTTACAGAATCACATTCTTCACTTTATTACATTTTGAATAGTGGAGAGTTTTACCCTTTATTAAATTACACTGTATTTAAGGAGCCTGAAAACCTTCTGATGCATGACCATGGACATAGTCCCATCTATTTTGTTTTTCTAGTCATTACGTAGATATTTTGTTTTATTAGTACACGTATTTCGCTTTAATTTCACTTCATGTCCATTGGGTTACATCATTTCTGATGTGTGGATACTGCTACAGAGCTCTGCAAACTGATTCAAGTATAAAGTGAAACCAGCTTTTTGTATAGCTCAGGTGTTTGGAAAGGAGATATGGGTCCTTATGTTACCAGGTTAAAACAAACACATGGCAGAAAGCCATATCAAAACCTGCCAAGACCAGTTTGGCTAAAAGTAATCTCCATTTGAAGAGTGCTTGCCAGCCAATATAAAAATGCATTTCCTATCGCCTCCTCAGAAGCAGAGGCATTTACACAACCAGAGGTATTAGCACAATTTTTTTTTTTTCCTTCCTCTTTTTCTGTGCAGGTGAACATTTATACCCCCATGGGCCTTTGAGGAATTCCTTTTCAACAGCACATATCTTCCATTTATAATGGTACAACCACACACATGCACATGCCTATGGAGTTGTAACTGTAGTATTGCTGAAGATAAAAAAAAAATGGACTCATTCTCCTTTACCCCCCAAACAATGACATTAAACAGGCAAGATGCACTATCACCCCTCCAGAGAAGATGATACAGTGGTTAAATGGCAGTAAGGACATTCCACACAGACAGAGGAATGCCTGAACAGCAGCAGAGGCTGGGTTCTAGTGAGCATGTTACCTTTTCTCCTAGTTTAAACTACAGTTAGATTAAATCAATTTAAGTCCAGATGGGATATCTTATTAAGGTAGGAACAAAAATTAAATGGATCCATGACCTCCCTCCCTCTCTACTCCTTTCAGCAACTTCTCACTCCTGATAGAAAAGAAATTCCTGTCTCCATAGCACTGCAATCTCCACATTCTCAGTTCAGTTGGGCAGAGCAACTCGAGTATTAAAATAAATTTAGAAGATTACAGACTGTATATAGCAAGATCTAAGATCCTTAATGCTTTAGAAGTTTCTAAACTACTTCCACCCACCCCAAATAACACTGCTTATAACCCTGCACAAAGATCACATTGTTATACTCATAGAGGAAAAAAAATCTCAGAGTAGAATTTGTTCCATTAGCCCCAATATTTAAGGTCTTCTTAGAAATATTTGCTCAGAGATTGTGTATTCCTGCTGCCTTCATTTCAATTTGCTTTGCTAACATCTTCAGATGTTGCTGAAACTTGAATGTGGGGTGTAAAAACAGTGAAAAGCTATTTACTTTAAAGGTAATTCTCAGTGTCTAGAAAAATATGGTTTTTGCTTTGGAGTTTCAGTACTCTCTGCATCTCTGATCAGTATTTTTGAATTCATAGATACATGAGCAACATAAAATCAGCATGAGGGTTATTACCTTAGAGACGTAGTTAGATTACTTTCCTAAAAGTAGTACCATTGCCAATTCATTATTCCTTCCTGTAACTGTGTAAATAATTAAGAAAATAAGTCTCTTTCATGAAAATGACTCTTATCAAGAGCACATTACAAAGACCTTCACAGCTTCCCATTCAACAGAGCACATGCAACATACCAGATTGCTTTGATTTTCTATGTGTGCTTATAAACATTTGATGCAAACATAAAAACAAAGTGACCTGCACTGAAATTGTAAGTCTTCAGTACCTCCACTTGTAAGCTTGTTTTACAGCTGTAAATTAGAGGGATTTAAAGCCAGTTGTGCAGAGACTAATAAATTCCATTCACAAAAGTGTTTTGCTCTCCCTTACAAAACTTTCCTGTGTGCTTTCACCCAACATATCTGTTATCACTATGTGGTTACGTACATTTGTCCTACAATAAGGCATTGCTTCGTGGTAGAATACTTAAATGTCTTTTTTTTTCCTCATTCCTCTTGATTACTAAGTAAACCCCTAGTAGCAACAAAACCAGCTTCAGCAAAGGGCCTGCATGCAGTAAGGCATACTTCAGTATTGAGAACTGTATCTGACCACAACAAACATACTTAACGAATTTCCATTCTAGTAGATGTATAGGAAGTTCCATATCTACAGAAGAAATAAGTTGTGTGTATATATTACATACGTACAGATAATTTGCATTAAGAACAGTTAAAAACACATAGATTTGGAGCACTGATTACCATGGGTGTCAGGTAACTTAATATATCCTGGTTGGAATGGTTACACAACTAGTTTGTAACTTGGGCATAAGACTTGGAAACAATAAACAGTGAGAACTTCCATCAGTTGACAATGTTGACTTTCGTCCAGTTGCATAAAGCTAATATGGCAGGATTTGTATAAGTAAAAGGACAAATGTATGAAGGTGACTGACAGAACAAGATAAACCCTTGGTATTGTTGATCTGCATGGTTTATTTTTGGGGGGGAGGGGAGGGAATGTTGGGTTTTGTTTTAGTTTTTGTTTCTCTCCTTCCCCTAAACAATAGCACCTCATTCTCTATTGAGGTATTTCTTTTATGCACAGTTTAAGACAGCAGTAAGCTCTTTCTCCCTTTCTGGAAAAGATCATTCAGAATGATCTTAATCTTTCACTGCTACAGGTTTAACTGGGAAAATGACTGGGAAAATCTCTAGTCTGATCTGCTGTTGCAAGGCAAGGAGGGCACCATCGCAGGACAGAGCTGACCCCAGCAATGCTGTGCTGTGAATATCCATACATCCACAGAGGGATTGAATGAAACTGTCTTAACACAGACTAAAGTTTCCCATCTATCATTAGTAGTTGTGGGAATGGTAACCAGAGGCTTGGCCCTCTGGACCCATGTGAAGTCTATACAAGCACAAGACATCCCAAAGAATAAGGAGATAGACAAAATGGCACACACCTATTAAATTCAGATATTTAGATCTGAATCACATTCCCATTCACACTCTGAAGAGTGTAGAGAGTTTAACAATCCTTGGAACTAACAAGATTAGGTACTGTAAATATACTTTTCTCCTGTCATGTTCCCTGAGCTCATTCTTTGTCACTTTATCCAGTTAGGATGCTGTGACAAACATGCACAACAGAGAGCTGCATATAAAGCAAAACCCTCCATGCGATGAGGAAGAAATTATACTTTGAACAGTCTAGCTGTCAACAGGGCTCGAGTCACTATGCACACCAGAAACTTCTGTCAGCACACCCCAATTGTTGAATACATCCCTGCAGCTGTCTCCAGGCCAGTTAAGTTCTTCCCCATATCAGGATCTAGGAATATGGGGATTTTTGCCTTATTATTGATCCCACTTAGCCAAACCAGCTGCCACACTTCCTATGGCAATCAGCAATCACTAAGGGGACACGCAACACAAAGGAAAAGTATGCTGTCTTCAAAGACGCAAACCCAATAATGAAAGGAGATAGAAGTAAGTATTGAGATTATTTTGGGGGATAGAGTAGCAAAGTCATACTTGAACAAACACATAAAAGACAACAGAAGTGTACAGACCTCGTACAGGTCCTCTGCACTGAAGCAACTTTACCCAGAAAAGAAAACTATTTCCATCTGTAGTTTTAATTTGGGGTGTTTCCAATGTTTCAATTTGAGAAGTTCTAAACACATAACACAATCTCCTGTAATCAGTGGGTTTTTACAAAGACATTGGAAAGATCAGAAGCCTGCATGGAGCACGCGATTTTTCAGCCTCATTAAACAAGGTCAGATTCTTGAGGCAAGAATGAACAGCCTTCCCCAAAATTGCAAAAGAAAAGAAAGAAAATAAAAACGTGGTTTAATCTCAATCTAAGTGCTAGATATAAAGATAATGTGAAGATGCTAACCCAAATGGTTACACAGAAATAAGACTTATGCTTTCTGGGACAGAAAAAAAAATCAGAAAAACAATTTTCTATCAGACATTACATCTACTAACGCCTCAGGACACTCAGACTGGCTAACATCAGTACGGCTGGTGTGCAAAAAACACAGCTGAATTAAATCTTTTCTGATTGGTCTATTTGGTTTAAATTGTGTTAATTGTATAAATGAATAGCTTAAATCTATTCTATCAAACCAGAGTTCTCATACAAAAGCAAAAAGACTGTCAGTCATGGAGTCCAAACTGGTGAGTGTATCTCCATGGCAGCTTGTTAAGTTAAGCCATTTTAATTGTCACTGAGGGGTACAATTATGTCACTTGGCTCTATATATTTATACATCTATCTACCAATGAAAACTGCTGAGAAATCTAAGTAAGCCTCCTTAAACCGTATAAAACTGCAAGCCCTGAGAAG
This sequence comes from Gallus gallus, assembly GCF_016699485.2. NCBI lineage: Eukaryota > Metazoa > Chordata > Aves > Galliformes > Phasianidae > Gallus > Gallus gallus. The sequence continues at coordinate 7,252,917 of NC_052540.1, forward strand.
AAATATAATTGCTTTGGGAAATTATTCATAACTCTTGAAATTTTAACCATTCTCATTACTTTAATTAAGTGTAGTTTGGGAAACTAGATAGCTCAAGAGATTACTAATCAGCTACCAGTTTACTTCCACTCCAGGTCAAGGACTCAACAAATGGGATGCTGAATTATTGCCTTGCACTAAAAATGTGATTCCCTAATCACACTTCCCAGCCTAAGTGCTTGCAGTGCCAGTCCTCCAGCAATCCTGACTGAGAAATCAGCTCCCAGACCACCTTTAAGTTCAAATTAAGTGTATGACATCTAAAGTACTGTGGGAAGAAGAGAACAGAGATATCTTCACTCCCACCAGCAATCACTCTGGATTCGGTCCCATCTTTTGGCAGGACAATATTTCAGCCCCCACAAAATAAGTGCAAAAAAGATAGGTGGGTTTATTGAAAGATCTGCTCTTAAATGGAAATTTGTCTTAATTTAGCCATGGCATGAAATCAGCAGATAACTAAGTAGTTTCACATAAGAACTTAAAATATTTTCACTTCTCAGGCAACTAACAAGCTCCCATGATTTCATAAATACTAACATCAAAATCCCTTCTTTGTCCCGCAAGGGATGGATGTTTTCATCCCTTGATATACTGAAAGGTAACATCAGAGTTACTCACCCACTCCCTTCTGGGTTTTGTAGCATTCAGCATTTAAATATGGATGTGGAGTTCTTACCTCTCAGGGTTTATTTACTGATTTTTTTTATTATTATTATTTTTTACCAGTTGGCTGCATAAGCCATGAACTATAATTAGGGATTTCCAGCTGTTACAAGAAAGTCTGGAATATTCAACTTGCAAGCTTTGAACATATTTAAAAATCATCTACTAGTAAATCTAAAATAATATCAGACTACCATGGATGCAATAGCATGCATTTTAAAGGTGTATTGCTCTTCAGCCTCCACTATCATACTGTACAAGCGTTACGAAATACGTAGGAAGACCTTTGAGTCCCTGAAACATTAAGCATGGTCAAACTTGAGTACCACCAACTGGTTTGATCACTGCAAAAGGCTAGTAATCCTTGATTTTTTGACTGGTTGAATTGAAAATTTTGTGGAACCTGGAAGACAGAGTGACCCTTTGTTTAGGTAGGAAGCTAGGTTAATCAGGGCACAGAAGAAGAAATAAACATCTCCGTTAATTCCTGCATGTGCTGTATCAATACCTACTTTCTATAAAACTTGAGTTCAAAACATTGTTTCTTGCAGCATCCACATAAGAGCTATTCCTCAACAGATTGAGTAAAAAGCAAATTTCAACAGCAGAATACCAAAAATAAACAAATCCTTATGAAGCACTATGGTATTTAGGTTTTTGAAGACTAGTTTCCTGAAAAACCACCAACCCCCACTAAAACCAAACAAACAACTTCTAATTCAACAAGATAAGCTGATTCTGAGTTATAAGACATGACCAGCTATGATATTATTTGATATACCCCTCAGATATTCCTTCACCCCCCTCCACACAAAGATCTGATAAAAGACTTTTATTAAATAAGTACAATGTTCTAAGTTCAGAGATTGGAGTCAGTTAAGAGTTTTCCCATCTACACTTTCAATGAGAGAGCAGTAACTTCTCAAAACTCTACTCTGTCCAAATGAGCTCGTTAGCTAGAGAAAAAGTACATCTTTAGAATAAATATGAAAAAACGTAAATAGCTTCAGAATAAACACAAGAAAAATCTAAACATCGTTCTTAAGAGACACTTCTGAATCATTTCCATCACATGAAGCCATGATAGGTGCATTCCAAAATCCAGCCACAGGCCTGATTAAGATAACTTTGTTAAAACGATGCACATGTGTTCCCAGTGTGGGCCACTTGTGTTTGAGCCATCTAGTTTATTATTATTTGTCATCTGATTTCTAGTCAATATTTCAAAAGAGACATAAAACAAAAGCAATCAAGAGCTCCTTTTAAAAAATACAGACATGTGTAAGCCTCCATAAATTATTTTTTTCTCAGGTTACTAAGTACAGTAATTCAAGCTTTGGCTGTCTGCCTAAAACTACAGTTTCCTTAAGTTTTAATTCAAACTTTCATCTATAAAATTGATTGTGCCATTAAAATAAAAGTGACATAGTTACCAACTACTCTCTATAATTAGATACTGTTAGGTTTTTCCTGTTACTTGAAAAACATTCTTCATTTAATATACAGAAAGAGGCAGTGTTGACTAATGAGCAGCTCCATTACTAACTTTTACCAGTTAGTAGTAATAGTTTTATCAGAGCTGCAAACACTTTCGAATAGCCAGGTCTTTGTTTTGAGAGCTGAACCGAAATGTTCCAAATACAGTAAAACTCTGGAGCCCATGCGCAATATGGATTCTTTGTTCACCTCCTATATGGGCTGAGAGAGACAAACCTAGACATAAATGGTCATTTGTTCTCATTACTGATCCCAAGCAATATTGTGAAAGAATGTGGAAATTAATCTAAGTATCCTGGCCACATTCCAGCTTGGATAACTACATCCTCTGTACCTTAAGCACCCTCTATTTCTCTCCACTCTTTATTTTCATTTTAATAAATTACTTATTTCCCCAGTTATAAAACATTTCTTAGTACTGATGATAAAGAATGACTACCATATTTCTCTCTGAGGAGGGCTGCAGAATAAGCCTTACCTCCCCAGGTGACCCAAAGCAGGGAGGTGTCAATTTGAAACAACACATTTCACCTTCAGTAGGTAGAATGTTCCAAACTGGAGGGAGAGTTCACTGCCACACCAAAAACACTGGCTTTGTTCATAGTTTTGGAGCAATATTTTAAGACTTAGCTGAAATTAAGGCTGTGGTTGCAAGGGAGATAAAGGCACTGATCTGAATGGTGACAGCAAGAGGATGAGGAAATGGTACGAAGCTGCGCTGGGGAAGGGTCAGGCTGGGTACTAGGAAAAGGTTCTTCACTAGAGGGTCGCTGGGCTCTGAGCAGCATCCCCAGCATAGCGATCACAGCCAAGCTGACAATTCTAAAAGTGTTTGGAGAACACTCAGAAAAATGGTTTGGCTTTTGGGTAGTCCTATAGACCTTGTGGGTCCCCTCCAACTCAGGATATTCTATGATTCTGAGGAGGTCCCATCAGTCTATGAAACTGCCACAGCTTACTTCCCTCCATCCTCTGGCTACTGCTCACTCAGACCTTAAAGTTGAGCTGCTTCTCCAAATACTTGTTTCAGCCAACTTAAATTTGATTGCCATAAACAGCTTAATAATAGGGCCTTGCTAACAGCAGATCAGTCACATTGACTGGACCAGGGTTAGGAATAATTATACAAGCAGATGGCAGATATCAGAGGTCACTGTATTCTTTTGGGGTGACAGATACGGTCCGGCAGAAGCTGGTGTCTTTTTCCATTTTAGCTGCAGCAAGAGAAGGATATATCCTATCTGCACTAACATGAGAGCTTGTCTTTATCCTAAGACACATAAAGCAGGATGTCACTGGCTTTAAACTGGAAAGATCCACTCTTAATGATAAAGCAAAGTTCATATGATTGAATTTACACAAGGATAAACCAGCTACACATAATGGCACAGAAATACTGAAACAAGAAGATCGAAGTACTACATGAAAAGATAGGACTTCCATATCAAACAGGGACCTCCCCAAAAATTTATATTTTTCAAAATCAAACTGAAGTTTTCTACTCTTGATATATTCTACCAATGTTAGAAAAAGTATTAGCAGTGAGGGAAGCGATTATCAAAATTGAATTACAACAAGAAAAAAATAAAAGGACAAGATCTGGACATGCAGCATCCAGTACATGGCAGGGGTTCAGTGCAGTTAGATATTCTGTTCACTAAATATTCAACTCACTTTGCAGAAAGTGTACCATGCACCCAATTCTTATTCAGTTTTCTGGACCATATTTACTGAATAGTCCTGGATATGTGATCTTAGAGAAGACTGCGTTCCTAAACAGGGTTGAGAGGTACTGGTGGAATGGGGCTCATGAACCAGAGAGGTCACTTTGACCTCTCAGACACAGATTGGTCACTTTGCTTCTTTTCCTGGATGGAACAGGGCCGATCTTTCCAATCCTCTCCAGCATTTGCCATCTGGCACCAAGCTTCATAGCAAATTCAAGTTACACTTTAAGCCTGTCAAGTGACCAGTGCCTCACATCCACTCAGGTTTTCCAAAAGGTCACAGCAACCACAGTTTTATTACTCCAAACCAGAGGCTAGCCTGGATTTGTTAGCATTACATGAGTTCATTTAAGCATAAGTTGAAGGCTGGAGACATTAAAAACTTGTCCTAGCAAAAGAAGGTTGAATTCTGAAGGTGGATTGCAAGGAAAGAAGGTTACAGAATAAAACCCCAAAGAGTGAATTTAATAGGATAAATCACTTCTGAGTTTCCTCCATTTAAGTCTACGTTTTCCCTTTCTTCAAAACAAACTCCCAAACAATCCACAAATCTCTAACCAGAAATGGCTCTGATAATTCACATTTGCCTCTACCTTTTCCTCTTCAGACAGACCTTTCTTCTTTCAGCACAAGTAAAACACTCACTGACTGGTGTTGGAACAAATTCAAGGCAAATCAAACATTTGGGGCACCTCTGGAAGGAAGACAGATAAAGGGAGGAGGGGAGTTAACTTTCAAGACTATTAAAAAAAACTTTATGAATCCAGTATCATAGGAAATGTTCACTGGATGCACATCCTGTCTCTGGCTCAGCTTAAGCTCTCCACAGGGACCAAACACAGCACATTAATAATCTCTATGACAGAACTGGCATGTAGAGCCTTTGTCTGAACTATATTCCCTACTCTCTTCTGTTAACCTGGGGACTTGCAACAAGTGGGTTTCTTCATCTATCACTCTCTTTTATATATCCACTGGGCTAGAACTAGCAAACAAAAAGATCTGCTTCAAATATTTCTCTTAAGTATGATAATAGTGTCGTAGCTTAAACAAAAATGTTTCTAGCTTTCTCTGTTTCATATAATATACCTCTGCACAAAAACTCTATTCCATTAGTCAGAAACAATGTTTCAGCTTCATTGATGTTTTCTTTATTCCTCTGTATAGCTTTATCCAGTGTGCATGGTTTTGATTTGCTACATGTGTGATCATGACTGAACAGATAGTAACCCAGTCTGTAGACTATGACGGCAGTCCAGTTCCTTTAGCCTTTCTTGCAGATGACGTTATCCATGCTGTCATACAAAGAAAACTCTCCTATACGACATCATAGATGTCCGAAAGCTGCTGCTTAATTTTTGCACCAACTTTCTCAAGGAGCAGCTAAGATGTTCTAACTATCTAGGCTATTAATAAACACCATCAGAGCAGCTGAGCATCCAGCAACCCTTATTGCAGTTATCCCAACCACACCCCTGAAGTAAAGCAGTTGTACAGTCTTTAGTGTACCACCTGGGATACAAGAGACTGTATAGCTTCTTCAAAGCATTCACCAGGTTCCAGGGGAGAGGCAAGAGTTCAGTGTCCCTTTGCATGCCAGGGCTCATATCTCCTTCAAAAAACAGCCAGGAGGAGCATACCTGCTCCCTCACTATCATCCTCCTGCTTCTCCAGTTTTGACAGAGAGGAGAGTTATATAAGGGGCATATTTCTAGAGACCCTTTATTTTGTGGGCAGGAGGAAGAAACAGCTCCATCATTAAAGGAGAAATTACTACCAGTTCAGTAGGTCTGTGAATACAACCGTTTCCTTCACTGTGCATCCCTGAACCCAGCCAGAGGTTCTCCCAGCCACAGAAAGTCTGTGAACAATGGTAGATACCATCTTAGCTTCTCTAGATATCCATTTTCTTTACCATCATTTTATAACTTCTTATAAAAAAGAAATGAATCACACAGGCAAAAACCTGGTTTTACATAAAAGGCATAAAAGGTACCAGCCACAATACAATCTTATAAGAAAAGACAACCCTAGAGCTTTGCTTTCCAGGCATACTAAGTAGTTATGGTAACTTAAAGTGCCCTGTCACAACTAAGACCATTCACCATTGTACTGAAAAGTGTTCTGTTGTAGACTTGTATTTATAGCAGGCTAAGAGCTCCCATCAATAGCCCCCATGAGCAGTTTTCACACTTGTAATATCCAATTTAGGAAGGAATGTTGGTTTCATCTCAATTATATACTGTAATCCTCGATTTAATCCCTCCTTTCAGCTTTTACTGCAACTTATTCTATTCAAACTCAGCCTTAGCTGCTAAAGATGTTACTGTTCAGTATGGACATTTGCAGTGTATTATTTTCTTCTTAGATTGCATCAGACCATTTCAAGGTTATAAGAATTTTTTAGGTAGGCTTTTTTTTTTTTACTGTCATTAAAAAGAAACACAAAGAAAATTATCTTATAGGCACCACTCAGTAAAGCAACTTTCCTACTCAGCTGCATCGTACAGCCTTTAACAGTTCTTCTCCCCCGTGCCCTCTCCATACCTCTCCTGCCTTCTGCATGCCACTCCCAGAGCTATGTAAGCCCTATAAACTGAAGAAATTACAGAGAACTTTTTAAACCAAAAGATTAACAATTGCTGCTGTCAAACTCAAGTCACATTTGTGATGACTTCCCAGCTTGCTAATGCTTTCTGGAATGGGTAAGTGCCAAATTACAATTGCTCTCTTTTAGGGGGGTACATGCACTCTGGCTTCTTCTGAGCCACCAATACACACCACACCTTTGAAACTGATATCAGTCTGTCCAATCTGGCTGAGAATGTGAAGTTTCAAAGCTACTGAGACAGACTGATGGATTAACAGCACAGATTTTTAAGACAAATACATGCAACTATTAGCTCCTCCTGTAATAGTTCAGCCATTAGCTGTCTTTAGATTCAAGATGAGACAGGTTTAATCACATTCCAATTCAATCAAGAGACAAGTTTTAAAGTGTGTGATTGATCAAAGATTATCTAGACTCAAGTGCAAGTCAGTGGATCTGGTTACTAGCTTGCCTGGGGATACACCTCACTTCTGTATGGTGCTGGTTCTTTGTGCTTCTAACAGAAGTTCTATATTCAGCTTGGCTTGAAGCTTAGAAAACTATATTGGCTCCACCATTTTAATGAGTTTGCAGTGCATTCCCCACAAGCTGACAAGATATATCCTTGCCTCTCATTTGTAAAGCTACATAAGAACTAGTTTTGAATCTTCCACGTCCCTTCTAGTTTCTTTCATTTTTTGAAAGCACTGCTTGCGTTCAACAGAGAGAATAGCACCAAGAATAGCACCTCTAGTTGTTCTGTAAACTAGTGGAAGTGTTCCTAAAGTTTCAATTATGTAATAATATAATAATGAATAGAAATCAACCTTATCAAGTTAACATCTCTGTGACAATGGTGCATCCACTACATTAAGATCTTGACAGACCCTCCGGTAGGCCTAGATCATTAATGTAACATATGATACAAATATAGTAAAAACTAGGTACCATTCAATCTTTCTACCCACTGACTTTATATCCTTCATCAGTATACCTTCCAAACATCTCTGACCAAGGTTTTCCAGGAATTATGGGATGGGAACATAGGAAGTAATGCAGTTATATCTCCAGTGTATATATTGATTCTGTTCCTTGTGGCTCATTACTGTTAAGCAGAGGGACAACACAGTACTCAACTGCATTTTTATAGAGGTCTTAATACTTCATTTCTTAAGAAGAAAAGTGGAGTTGAGAGCATCCAAAATATAGCAATAGAAAATGCTTTAATTTTCACTGAGAAGAAGAAGTTTGAAGAACTAATATATGAACTCTTGAAATTTATATATAAATAAAAAAAGTAGCAGCAGGAGTGAACAGGGTCACTTGCGATGAGAAAAGGGAAGTCAGCACAGCAGGAAACAAATGAGTACTTCAATCCTAAAGTAAAAAATAGGAGCAATTTTTTTTTTTTTAATACGTTTTTTTCCCCCCCCCAGGAAAGAAAGGAAAAACAGGAGAAGCTTTAGAGGCTGAGACACCAATAAATCTGGTGAAGATTTCTGGTTTTGGAAGAATTTTATATTTAAAAACTTCTTCGTAAAACTACAGAAGAACAAGAGACTCCCAGCCTAGTGAGGATGTAAACCTTCCTGAAGTATCTGAGATTTTGTTGAGGTTTGCAATGCTAGGAAACACAGTAAACATCAGAATAAAGTTTTCAGACCTTATCTTTGTATAGTTTTCCTATTCAGCAGAGCATGAGGAACATCACCATACACAACCAGAGACAGGTACCACTGAGCTTAATCCATTGGTTTTATTCTCCCAAAAGGAATCCTCTGTTCCTTGACAGAACACTAACCTTCCATAATCTTACAAGATCAGGTTACCTTTTCATGCCCAGAAGCTGCCTGTGTCCTTACCCCAGCTTCCTTTCATGTCTTTTTGCTTTCTGAAGAAATGCATTGTTTTGTGTCTGAGCAGAGGCTTACAGTGTATTTTCTCTTCTGAGTGGCATTGGCCCAAAAGGGCATAGCACACCCTTCACTCAAAGTCTAAGCAGTGTCCAGAACCACTTTAAAGAAGTATGGCAATAAAAACAGTCATTGGTGGTCAATTAAAAAGAAAAAAGATATGAGGGTAAGCACACCTCCTCAAATTAATCTGGAGGGAAAACTTAAAAGCCACAGAAAGATCTGGAATAAAGAGTAAGAACGAAACAAAGCATGCAAAGAAGGAAGTTCCTTGCAGTACTTATTTCCCTGACTGCTTCACACACTCTTTGAGGGAAATGCAGGGCAAAATTGTTTTGAGATCACAGCATTTTGAGGCAATAATGTAGCTCATTTTGTCACCACTACAGATGGCAGAGTGTAATGAGCACATGTTAATGACTACTATAGATATTCTATACACAGATATGTAATGGAGCGCTGCAAGATGTCAGCAGTGAAGCAAACTCTGAGAGCCTTGGCCTCATTTCAGGCATAGTTACAAGAACAAAGCTCAGACCTGGTTTTCTCAAAGGTGGATATGTGACCAATGCTTACAGGAGAACTTAGCTCACTTTCTAAATAAAAAAAAAAAGATTCACTTATTATTTTGCACCAATTTTTCCCAAATTCAAGATAAAGCCTGATAAAAATAACAGTTTCCTTAACTATCATATTCATTATTGAAAGCAGTCGGGATGAAAAGAAACTTTAAGGAAATCAACAAATACAACACACCCCAAAGCTGGGCACCACAAAAACCAAAAGCGCACCTACTTGGATTACCCTTAGGGCTCACAGCAAGATACCATTTTTAGCAAACAAAGCCCCCCCAGAATCCCACATGAACATGCATTTTATTTGCATACAGTCACAGCACCCTCAGTACAGCAACTGCCCTGCCTCCCCCAGCCAGTCTCACCCAGGACCTACATCCACCACATCTTCTGCCCATATATCAAGGATGTTCGCATATATCCCAGCTCTGCAGGTGTGCCAAAGATACATTACAAGTTGTACCTGCTCCAAAGCTAGCACTTAGATTTCCCCAAACTTACCAAGGACCAGACTTGCTCCCTTTCTTTCTCCTGATAGTGGCAGTGCTGCTGCTATCGCCTCCCTACTCTGCTCTTTCAGTTCAGGCCCAGGTGTGAACTTTAATGAGGGTCCTGCTTATATAAGCAGAAGGGTAGGTGGAGATCCCAGGTGAGGCCAATCAAGACATTTAAAGCCCATTGGTGCACTTGAGGCCCTGACGTTCTCAGTATATACAAAACACATGAGAGTCTGGAAAAAAAAACCAACCAGATACTGCTTACACTCTTTTCAAAGAAACTATTTCAAAATGACTATCTCTAGTCCAGGAAATATAATAACAACAATAAAAACAGCAGAAAGATACTGTGTGGGGATGGAAATTTTGTTTCCTCTTTGAAAAAGGGGCTTACTTTCAAGAACAGTTAGGTGAGACATGCTATGGAAATATACCTGACATAAGAACTGGCAGACAATTTGATAAGCTTGATAATCTATCACATGGAAAAGCCAAGTCAAATTTAGGTCTATGCTTCATGGGATGGAAGTCACTCTGAAGGACAGAAATTTGTCATCTGAAGAACTGGTATTTGGAATTAATAAATGAAGAGAGATCATTTGAACAGACTACCAGGTGGGAAATGCTTGCTATGGAAGTCCTCTTAATTGGCTCCAGCTTGATGCTAATTAAAAAAAAAAAAGTCTGGCCACAGCAGCATACTAACCAAAAAGAATCAATAGTGGTGACTCAGATAAGGGCCCAAGAAAAACCTAAACAGATCTGATTCAAGGATTATGGGGGTGCCCGGTATCCTAAAACTTATACCAAAGAAATTATTGAGCTTGTGTAATTTCTGCCTAAAGTGGCAATGAACTTCTAATTATTTATCACAGCTGCAGGAGGAAAATTAAAACAATATGAGAATACAAGCTATCTGTGAAGTCTGGTACAACTATGAAAAGGCACTACCTTGATGTTAAAGATAGATTCCATCAGTCACTGTAAACATTACATGTTCTGCTTTGCTGAGGCACTGACTGGAAAGTGCCAATGGAAATACTTCTAATTTACTGCTTATAGAAAAGAAAATCAGGGGCAATAACCTTCTTCAGAAAATTCAAAACATTTATAACATGGCCACACAAGACAAGTTGTTTTCAACTTCGTGTGAGCAGATAAATTTATATATATATATATTTTTTTCCTCTCAAGCTGCCAAAATTTATTCCCAGAGGATATAAGCCTGGTAGACATGCTTCTTATCCACTACCTGAAATCCTCTTGGGGTAACCACTTCTTCAATCCTAGTCTGACAACACTGTGTTTCAAAGAGTACATTGTTCATAAAGCATGCTGCTCCTGCAGCAAAAAACTCAAGGCCCTTAAGCTCTGGCTCATACCTGAAATTACACCAAATATTTGCAGCCTGTCCAATATAATAGGTTTTCTATGAAAGACCCCATTATAGACAAAAAAAGCCTGCACTAATTGTTTTTTATTATCTTAATAATCTTAACATTTCCTCATCTAATAACAGTTAATTTAATGTGCTCCTATAATTTGTTCCTAAATTACTAGTTTGTTTTAAAAAACCCTAACAGTGCTGACTTCATGTTTCCACACATTGCTTTAATTATCTGGAAATGTCTCCGAGACTTCCTAGAGTAGATTTTCACAAACTCCTTATTGTCCTTGTATAGATGTTTAAAATATACTGTAGCTCCTCCAAGTTCATCATCCCTATTATTTACAAAAACCTTGTAATTGATAGCAGTAAGCACAGAATTCTGGAAGTGAAAAGACATATTAGATGGCCTCCTGCTTTTAGCTCACAGACCTTCCACGTAAGCAAATGCACTGAGAGTTGGTGCTATACAAGGATGCAGATCAGCTCTCAGTAAAATCCAGGGGAGAAGTGAATGAAGGGAGGGTGCACACAGCCTTGTCACGTTCCTTTTTGCCTGTAGGTTATGTTCAGGCGCTCATTTATTATTTAGGGAGATTTAGCTGCAAGTCTGGAAAAGTAAAATAGTGAGAATAAATGCAGAGCAGAAGAAGATTGTAGTCACTAGTAGGAAAAATGTGTAAACACTAAGTGGGCTACAGCCTGCAAGGTAGAACTAGATCATTCCAATATTAAAATGATTTCTTTCCTTTCTCTCCCACCTCCAAAGCGAGAACCTAGAAGTCTCAATCTAGAATTTGCTAAAAAAAACCACAAGCACATACAGAACCTGCTCTGGTCATGGAAAACACCTGTTAGGAAGTACAGGGGACAGCTTTTAGCTCCATTTCACCAAACAGAATAATTATTGCATTTACCCACCATCGCAGTGTAACCTCAAGTCTGATGCTCTCAGAAGAGTCCTGACCTTGATGAGGTCACATCTAGAGCAATGTGTCCAGTTCTGGGCTCTGCAGCTCAAGAAAGATAGGGAAATTCTAGAGAGTCCAGCAGAAGGACAAACAGATGATAAGAGGCCTAAAGCACCTCTCTTATGAGGAAAAGCTGAGAGATCTGGGACTACAGAATCTCGAGGGGTCCCTCCCAACCCCTGTGATTCTGCAACTTACTCAGTTTCAAGATTTGACAAATACCTATTAACATTTGGAAGTCAGTAACAGGGCAGTTAGGAGAAAGCTGTACAATCAATTCATTATATAACATTCCCGAACTTACAAAACAACTCTTAAGTTCAGGTTTGTCAGTGTCAGACACAGGCTCTGCCCTACAGCACCTCTGAGCCAGGTGGGAATGCTCTAATTGTCCTCACCAGGCACTGAGCGGTGCCAGGCATGGCTAAGGAAAGCTACTCTTTGTCAATAGCAGTCTCTTGGATTTTAACCCCAGAAAAACTCCTGACAAAGCTTAAATTGTACCACTTAAAAGGTATAATGCAAGATGAAGTTCCCAGTTTCCCCTAATTTTCGTAGCTAGGACAATGGCATACTCTTTTCTGATGTCCTGCCTAGGACCAACCTGCTGTAGTTGCATGGACCAGATTATGCACCTTCTTCCTGGAATCCTTGAATGGATCAGAGGAGGAAAAGAAATACTTAAATGCAAACAGGATACATTTTGAGCAGAACAAGTGAAATATACACACGTTAGCATGCCCTGTTATAAGCATTACTGATTGGTAGCATACAAACACTTGGGCAGAGGCATTTGATTCTTTCCTCCTCTTTTCCTGAAAAGTGTTGTCTGCAATTGCCCTTTATATAGAAAAAGCTTTCTAGTGTTTATCAGCCATGACACTGCACCGAAAGAGCTATTTGTTATACTGCAAAACTTAATAGCAGAAACATAACGATGAATTTTACATGGTTGGATTTAGGGGGTGATGCGGTTCTTTTGTTTTATTTTAAATTGTAGACTCATGGGAACATAGTAGCCTATTAAATGCAACAGCCTATTAAAACATTCACATTATCTATGATATAACAGAATGGCTTGGGTTGGAAGGGAACTTAGATCATCTAGCTCCAACCCCACTACTGTGGCAAGGGTGGCCAGCCACCAGACCAGCTGCCCAGAGCCCCATCCCACCTGGCCCTCAGTGCCTCCCACAGCTCCTTTGGGCAACCTGTGCCTGTACCTTAAAAACTTGCTCCAAGTATCTTACCTAAGTCTCCTCTCTTTTAGTTTAAAATCATTCCCCCTTGTTCTATCACAATAGACCACATTAAAAAAAAAAATATATATCTTCCTCCCTACAGTATCATACAAAGCAGCTTATGTCACCTTCTTCCTGACAGAATCATTACACCTTCTAATCAATAACATGGCTGCACACCGCTGGTATGTAGCATGGCACACAGCAAGCAAAGAGCCCTGTTTCATAGGTGTAAGATCTATACGCATAAAAGAGGATGAAGCAGCTGCTAGAAATGCAACACAGGCTAGGTTTTCTGGCAGTGGATCAGTGACCCTATTTGCCAGGATTAGGTTTTGTTTCCTTTCAGGTCTCCCAAGACACCTGCATCTCTCCTCACATCACATTATGGATCACTGGAGAGCAGAGTGCAGAAGTGCTACCATGTGAAGTTGACTCAGTGATCAACCTTAATCTGGTTTGCAGTGGGAGAAAAGTGCTACAAGAATATGCTCTCTTCTCTACTGCCTCTTGAAAAACAGTCACGTTCATTCAACTAATGTAGTCATAGCAGAAAGGTATCTCAGAAAAAAAACATTTCCTACAGATTTCCATCAAGTGAAGAAAGAAATGTTTGAGACTTCATTCTGAGAAGGGCCCATCCCTGCATCTCCATATTAGACATTAGTGAATATACAGAATGCACAGAAACTTTATTAACGCCCAGATATTTAAAGAATACACACCAGATATCAGACTAGTACCCATATAAAGTACTTGTGTGGTAAAATGTAGGATCACACTCTGTAAGAAGTGAGCCTTTACTAGTGCCAGTACTTAAAGAACGACATATTTGCAATTGGTTTCTGAATAAGGAGATTTTAAAATGAAATTAATTCAGAATGACTCGAAATAAAAACTGTAGCTTCAAGGTTTTTCACTAATAAAAAAAATCCATTTAAGTTCAAAATAAAATAGTTTGTGTCAGGATGAAAACACACTTTTTCATTTTGAGAGAGCAAGAACATTTTCTTATTCACATCTAAGTCCATGCCAAAAGCAGCATTTTGAAACAACTTTCTTTTGCCTATTTCCCTATTTTGATGCTAACTTATTTACTGTTTTTATTTTTCTTTAATTCCTTTTATTTAAAAAAAAAAAAAAAAGGAAAGCAAAATCCCACTGGTCTTCATTTATTGTACAGGGCTATGTCACAGTATTTTGAAAAAACTCCATTCAGAAAAGAACTGTTCTCAGTACATTCACTAGTACCTTCCTGGTTATTGTATTCTATAGATAGAGGCAAAAATACCCATGGAACAACTTCTGTGGGTAAAAAAAAATTGCCAAGTTCAACCCTCACCATTAGCAAATGGCAAAACGGAATGAGATCTTAGGATGATCTTTTCAGTGTGCATTCTTCACCCAGTGCTATCAGTTTTGCTTAAGATCACACAGGAACAAACATTAACGCCAGTAAAAATCGTTCATCTTTATCTCCTGCCTTGTTTTTCTTTCCTCTGTTCACAATTGCAGCCTCCCTGGTGTGGGATAATTCCCTATAAAGATCTGTCTTGCTCTCTGCGTCCTATGCTGTTTTTCCCTCTTTTCACACCACAAGCCTCCCTTGAGTGGAATAATGCCCTGTAAAAGCTTAATAGGGCATGTGCTACACATTGTCTATTTGTGTTTTAAATGCCTTCCCCAGTGTGGTATAAGACCTAGTAAAAATCTGTCCTGTCTTTATGTTCTGCACTGTTGTTTTCTGTTACCACTGAATTCTGCAGCCAAGCAGCATCTGATCCTTATAAAGAGCGGCAACATAAAAACAGCTACCAATGTCAAGAAAACAAATGTTAGCCTTAATTGTAGAACGAAGTGTGCTGGTAAGAATAGGTGGAATTCTGCATAAACCACCACCAGTAGCAAGTACTTGACATGGAGGAGACTGAGAGACCAGCACGCTATGAATTTTGGGGCAGACATTCAAGTAGCGTAGGTATATAAAACTCACACCTTTCCTCATCCCAGTTTCTGCAAATAACAATAAGCAAAAATTATACACACAGATGTGCTTTCTCCACCTAAAGAAAAGAGGAGCATCTGTTCTGGGATGGCTACATCTATTTGCTATCTTTTCCAACCTGCTGCTCAGGGAACAGACAAATTTAGTGGCAGGACTGTACACAGAGAGCTCTCCATAATCCACAGTAACAAGAAGCCTGGATATGGTAGATAATGGTAAAGTATGGACTATACAGGTGCTATTTTTGCAGAACGCAGTATTACGAGACCAGGCAAGCTCAGGTCCAACAAAGCTGCTCTTGCTCAGATACTCCTCATGTCACATCCATCCCACCTTGCCTTTTCCCCATTCTGTCACACCCATTTCATTTTAGGTAGAAAACTTTCATCAAGCAGAATCGTAAAAAAAACACAAATCCCAACAACACAGGAGTTGTTCATTTTTAGTCACATGTTACTGCTTTATATATTTTCTGTGGCAGACCAGCATTTATTCTGAAGTCGTTTTCTGGCCTAAGCTAATGAGCAATGAGTGTGACAAATACTGCTGTTAGTGATTGTGCATTTTAAGGCAATTTTAGAGAGCATGATCTCTGTAGAAATAGCCAAGCACATTTTGCTTCTCGTATATATAACTTCAGTCTCAGTGATAAAGTCCCATTAAAGATATCCTAGCCTCTTGACTGGGGTTTTTATCTTTGCTAATGTAATGCTAGTGGCTCTGATGCAATGTGAATGTCCTTGGACCGATTTAATTGGGCAGAAACCTTTGAAATATGCCACAGGCTAATTCACTTTGAGGGTTAAAACAATGAATCCCTGTAGAAAATAATATATTAGCGGGTAAAAAGATGAATTAATGGCAGTACTCCACAGCAACCAGAGCAGCTGAATTAATAACATAACAAGGTTTTATTATGGCTTGAAAATTACAGCTGTGATGACACTCTGAGTAGGCCAGCCTTCCCCTTTATTGGACCTTTGTAGACACAGTAATCCTTTGGCCTCTGGACAATTTGTTCTCTCAGGATGATCAGGCAAGGTTACCCCACTTACAGGATCATCTCCGCCCTTTCTGAAGCACCTGCCCATCTCCCTCTCTTGCATTTCTATCACTCCTCCCTCCTTCAAGTTCACGTATAGGTTACACACCAAAATATCCACATTATACCTCTGCTTATGCATATCAGCAGCCTGGAATTTGATCACACCAACTTCAAATTACAGTTTTCAAGGGAATAAATAAAACTGTCATTCCTTGCGGCAAAATAAACAAGTAGAAATCATACAAAAAAAAAATAAGTAGGCATAAAAAAAATCCTACATTATAACAAGAAATCAGAAAGCAAACTCTGCTGTCACATTCCACAGCATAAAGCTGGAATGGTTCTCCATACAACAAGGCAAAAGATATCAGATTTACACTCAAGTGGCAGTGGACAGACTGCACTGTGTTTCTGACTTTTCTACCTAATAACATTATTCAAAAAAAATGAAGCTCTACTTGTGGACATCTGACTGAAATATTCATCTTAGCATACTTTTTTTTTCTGTGGCAGGAATTTCAGGGGAAAGATCAGCTACAGCTTCCTAGGATGGAAGTCATATCCTGTACCATAGAACCAAGGATACATTCTTACCAGCACTTCTACATAGTGCAAGATGAAGCTGCTGAATACTAGACATATATGCTAGCACTGTCCATGATGTTTTGACACTGTGCTGAAGAGCTTTAGACTGTTCTATGAAAAAAAATGGTTCAAATGCAAACAAAAAAGTAACCACACAGAACATAAGGCTCTAAAGAGGTTCTGATCAGCACAAGGGAGCAAAGTGGAAAAAGTTCACGTATCATACTTTTTAAGCCCCACTTGTTCAGTTTGTTGGAGAGAAGAAGGACTCCAGGTGGGATTAAAGGGACCACTATGCTTGGCTGGTTTTCGGTTCTGATTTTGTGTTTTGATTGTTTTTGTTAGTGTAATTAGCAATTTGTGTCGCTATTTCTGACCAACTCCAAATAATAATAAAAACAGGCAAAAATCAGCATTCAGTTTCCAAGTCCCTGAAAGAATGTGACAGGAAAAGAAAGAAAGATCTGTAAAAAGAAGCAGGTACCATGGTGAAAGACAAGTGGTTCAGGCAAAGAATTCAGTGCAATAGCTTTATCCTTATATCTGAAATTGCTTTCTACCATACTTGAACCTTTTTTACCTCACACACAATGATCACTTGGCTGCATTTTCTGGATATTTCTATTCTATTTCATACACGTTTCCTGTAAATGGGGATTAGGCCATTTCAATCATGACCTGCTCACACAACAATTACTCAGGCAAAAGAGCTATTAAAATCAATGGGATATCTTGGCCCATTTAGAGAACACAATAAAATTTATTACTGCTGGCATTTTCCTAAACCTGTATTGTTATGGATACTGAAAGGACTCCTTTACTGAGCAGGCATTCATAGGCCATAATCTCATCTGCAAAAAATTGCTATGTTGGAAAAAGATCAAAATGATTTGGGCAAAAGCAAGGCCTAGAGCTCTCAAGGTGAGAACGTGGAGCCTGCTTTGGCTCCAGGCTGTTTCAGATGTATCTACAGTGTCACTTACCTCTCTGCACCTGGATCCCCGCCTGCCTTACACCAACTTTGCTCACTGGGACTGGTACTTCTTCAGTCAGAACAGTGTTTACAGTGTAGATCAACAGGTAGAAGTTTGAAGCATGCATAGAAATACCCATGCTAGTATTTACAGGGGGGAAAAACAAGCATTGGTAATAACAGCAGAAAGAAAAAAAAAAAAAAACAGTGAAATGCAAGAGCTAGAAACTAGTAATTCACTTAATTTAGACTAGGGCTAAAACGCATATTTTTAAATAGAGAAGCTAATTAAGTCATTAGAAGACATTAGCAAAGAATGGTTTCGTTTCTCAGTCACTTAAATTCTTTGAATTCTTTACATTTGCATATGCTTCCAATATATTCCCTTACGTACCAATCTTTCCAGATGCAGTATCACTGAAACAGGAGTGGTAGTTTTAATGCCAAAATAACCAGTTCAGGTGGCAATATAAATATGATGTCAGATGCATATTAATGAAGATCTTCTCTTACTTCAGAAACTAAAAATCTCCAGACCAATTCCCAAGCAATATTCTGGAGATCAAGCGGAAAACATGCAACTGAAAATTTTCCAGTCAAATTTGAATTGAACATTGCCTCACATTTTGTCTAACTATCAGAATTGAGGGTGTTTATATTGAACATCACTTTAGCAAACATCCTCATGCAAGAAAATACTTAGTTAACTTCAAAAAACAATCATTTGATTGGAAGGGACCCTTTAAGGCCATTTGTTCCAACTGCCCTGCAGTGAATAGGGACACCTACAGCTCCATCAGGCGCCCAGAGCCTGGTGCAGCCTGACCTTAAACTTCTCCAGGGATGGAGCAGCCACCACTTCTCTGGACAGCCTGTACCAGTGCTTCACTACCATTATTGTAACAAACCTTTTTCTTATATCCAGTCTAAATCTCCCTGTTTCAGTTTGAAAACATTTCTCTTTGTCTTATCACAAGAGCCTGCTAAAGAGCCTCTCCCTTTCTTTCTTACAACATACGTGTATGAGACTCAAAACTTAGAACTGATAGTAACAGGCCCAACAGAGCAAGAGAGAAAACAAGTTGTCGCTTATTTGAGACAGGGCAACAAATCATTAGTTGCTATTGGAAAAACTGCTTGTGTCAAGGCAATGAAATTATATACCTTGTGCAGAAATGTGAGTTTTCATGAATCTCCCTCAGGCCAGTACACTATGAACAGCGCATTGTCAGTTCTGAGAGTGTGGTAGGAGCCGGTAATCTTCAGAGATTACAGGTGAGGGGGCAGGCCTGCCATCTCACACTAAGAAAATGCTTGCTTTCTTTAGCTTACAGTTCTTCACAAACACCACCTTACATTCGTTTTCAAGCCATCATAAATTGCACCCTCAGAGTCAGGTTTTCTTTGAGGTTTAGAGGTTGAGTTATCAGCACTCCTTGGGGGAAACAGTTGACTAAACTTTTGCATCAGGGTAATCTGGAGTGTTTTGCATGCTGCTTTCAGATCAGCTAGTTTGTCTAACGAATGAGATGTGAAATGAGTTCCTGGGGCTCAGGAGAAAGCTGAAGGAGGATTTCCCAGTCTCTCTGAAACTCATGGCATTAGCCTTGCATACCCTATTGCATGTCAGAGCGTAACAAGCACCTAGACAAACCAATCCATCACCGAACCTTCTGCTATGCATTAGCAGGAGAGAGGGCTGGACAAATGTTTTTTGAAATGCAAGAATTTTTGAAGAAAATAGAGGCTGACACATTAAGCTTTTGCCAGCATAACAGCATCTGCTGGACTTCTAGTTTTCTGTGCTGAGAAAAGCCCCGTACAAATGCAAGGTAAAATATCCCAAGGGCTATGGACTGTTTCTAACCCAGAACCATACAAAAGAAACCAGCAAATGCACTTTTCTACCAGTATAAAGGGAGTCCAGACTGTTTGCAATGTCTGTTTGCCAGTGCAGGCATGTCAGTATTGCTAAAAAACATTGAAGGTGCTTAAAACTCCATTCAAATACCACAATCTGAACTTCTGCCACAGGTAGATCATAACAGGAAATGAACACAAACTCAGATTAAAGGAGAAAATAATGTTTCTCAGTTGCAAACTGCAAATGCTCTGTCACTTATTTGCATACATAAATGTAGAGCAGAACAAGTGGGTGCCACCCTAATGTAAGTGCTTTTTATAAGCTATAATAATATTATGATTTCCATATATAATGTCCCCATAGGTAAACTCTGAAGAGTTTCCCCACAGATTCCCAGGCCTGCCACTACCAGCCGAGCTGAGCTCTTCTCATGCAAATACTCTACAAAAAGGGTGTGAATAGAGCAGGGACCCACAGTAGAAAGCTTCCCCAGGCCAAACTGGAACTTCACTAGCATCTATAACAACCCCTAGCTTTATGCCTGTAATACTCCCCACACTGCTGTTCAAAGATGCACATCGTGTAAGAATGCAGGCCTGCTCTGGGTTATTTCTCCAGGGCCAACACAATTGACAAGGATGAAGAGTTTACAGAATTCGTGGACAGCGCAAATGAGGGAAGTCATCAGATGTGGGCAAAGGCTCATTTTTCACATGGAACAGAAGAAACCGGGCATTCAAAAAAATCACAACAGCATAAGCTTTTGGAGAAAACAGAGGGAGCCAAAGCTGGCCTTATTGCAGCCTCAGGTGTTGTGCTTCTCTCTAATTACCAGAGAAACTCTTCCATCAGTCATATTTATGCATTGATATTCCTAGATGAGTGAGATAGCCTACTGCTTGAGCAGCATAAAAAACAGATTGTGTCTTCACAGTAATATAGATGCCTCAGATGAGGTTTCACAAATAACAGATGATGATTAAAACTCAGAAATCATTCATTGCAACAAAACTCCGTCTCAGGCAGAACACTCAGAGCTCCCAGCAATCAGCACTTGAAAAAAGCAGAAGAAACAGTGACTGCAACTACTCAGTAAGTTTCCCAGCACCTCAGATACACCCGAGGTTCCTATCAGAGATTCTCCCATGGCTTATTTTAGTGAGCTGCATTCTGATGCGGAGCTCGAGAAGAAGCAAATCACATCACTCTGTGAGCAACTCTGAAACCAAATCCTTTGAGCACTGCCCAACATTTGAACTCTCTCACCACAGACTTTTTCTGCAAACAGCCTCTGTTACTGAAGTCACAGTTAAATAGTGATCCTATTTGTCATTTACACTTCATAGATATAAACAGATATAGATAAAAATCCATCGGTACTGCGTGGCACCCAACCACTATTCACTAGCAGTAATTAAATCCTGATGTAAAACTGCTACAGATATTTCTCAAAAAACAGGAACAGATTCTTTTTTGCAACCACATACTGATGAAAATAAGACAAGTTCCATAAACCAAAGCAGCACGTACTTCACAGAAAACTTCCTCTACAATTTAAAAACCATGCTATCTCAATTTACCAGCAGCATTACAGAGATAAAACATAACCATTTTCTGCTATCACTACTCTTGTCTATTTTTGTCTTTAGTAACACAGCATGCATCAGGTGAACTGTGGAGTAAAAAACACAAGAACTGTGATCGTGAGACAAGGCTTACTAGTCTGCATTTCTGCTTCCAGATCATAATCAATCAGCACACTTTGATTTAGTTACAATTCACAAATCATATCCCCTTTTATTTTGTTTTGTTTTTTAATAAACTATTATTCTCTAATTACTATTTGTACTTTAAAGTATCTCCTAGTTATTCAGTAGCCTCATTTCTTTCTGGGGAGTAGGTATTGATGTTCAGTTACACTGTGAGTTGCTTTAAGCTGTTCCTAAGCTATGAAATAGTTCAATGTATTTGGGTGAACGAGGGGGATACATTTTGCTTTTTCCTGGTTTAGGTCTGCTGCAAAGAGAACCTTTATCTTCAAAGCACGTTACTAGCTACCCTGAAAAATTGCTTTACAAGGAAGAAAACCTCCCCTTCAGTTCCAGAGTATGTATATTCACCATGGAGTTGGTCATGATAGCTTGTCAGTATGACTGAGATGAAGAGAGCTATTTGGTCTTCAGGGGCATAAATTGATGGCAGTTACCATGTTCAATCAAGAGTCATAGTGGCTACTGGAAAGCAAAATTCTCAGTCGAGCTGGCTTTAATCCAGTGAAAAACAGTTCTAACTCAGGGGGAACAGAC
Source organism: Gallus gallus (assembly GCF_016699485.2). NCBI lineage: Eukaryota > Metazoa > Chordata > Aves > Galliformes > Phasianidae > Gallus > Gallus gallus. Next base: position 7,274,798 of record NC_052540.1, read on the forward strand.
AGAGACCAGATTTCCAAGAACTCTCAGCACCCCTGGTTGGGGGGTAATATTTTTAAAGAAACAGCCTGGATCTCTGATAAGCACCTGTGAAAACAAAGGGTTCTCCTTGGTGTCAAGAATTTATGAAAACTGGGACATTTGGATTAAACGTCTTAACAGCAACGGATCTTCCTTGAAAATCTGACACACAAATTACCCAGGAAATATAGTGCCTACATAGGTTCCTTACTGAAAGCATGATGACACCAGCTACCACTTAAAACCAGTGCATATCATTATGTCAGGGCAGTTGCTACCCTGGTACATATCTTATTAGTGCTTATTTATTATCAGTGTTAAGGAGGTTAACTGCAGCGTTGTTTCCTTTGCTACTGGGCTTTATTGCATGTCTGAGGCACATAGTTCTGAGTAAGCACAGGCAGCAAAGGAAATAACAGAGGCTGTAGCTCAACAATAAATATCCTGTACAGGAACATAGCAATCAGGCAGGGAAAAACAAAGCAAATTTCTTCAGGGGTATATCAAGAGAGGAAAACTACAGCATTTACTCTGATGAGGATTAGATGAATAACTCACAAAGGTCATTTGTCTGAGAAATTTAATTTTTCTGTTGCAGAATAACTGTAAAGGGTGTGATCATCTCTTGTTTGGCAGTTTCCCAGAATTCTTCCATTTAATGTTATGGGTTGATTGTTATCAGTTGCTGTGGAAAGTCATTTCTCATTGTACAGGTAGCATTAATTGGTTGCTGCCTGGTCAGGAAAGTTACTGAGTAGTACTGCCGATCTATCATTGCATTATCTCAAAAGCATTTCCACTACAGTTATTCACTGTCAACTGGAACATTCACACGTTTAAAAGCTCTCCCATCACACCTTCCAACACTTGCCGATGTGATTAGCAGGGAAAGTGGTATCAATAGGAATCAATCTCTCAGAAAATAACTGCATAGCAAAAAAAGAAAAGGTGTTGCATTCACAAAGACATTTCAGTATTATTCATCCGCTTACCTGAAAGTCCACTACAACAGTACAATATTCCAGTTACCTGCACACTAGTAGAGGTGCAATAAATAAAGCATAAGGAATGGAGAAAATTTAAGTGGATACCTATAATGCTAATCAAGCAGTAAGCAAACAGCTGCAATTTTCTGTGCATTTCTGTCATTGTGAGTGCTACAGCCCCAGAGGAGTGTGAGGGACAAATGCACCTGCACTCAGCAAAAATACCCCCACATCAGGGAAGAGAAGCACTCTGTTAGACTGAGATAGCACTCAAGCACTGCGCTGAATCCCTCTTGCTCTCATGTACAACTCTTTGTTTTGCTGTTGGGCTGCTGTGATCTCCTTGTGTGTCAAAACAGTTTTGTGGCATTAATTTGACCTCCCAAATAGCCACTACTGACTAAAATGAAATTATTTCCAAATAAATACAGAGGCAGATGTGGGGACGTGGATGCTTTGTGCAAGTGAAATTGCCTCTTACCTTTCCTTTGCATTTCACATCCTCTCAGCAGCTTGGACAGTGCCTTCTGAAAGGGCATTTGATTTTTGAGGGAAGCACTTCCCCACCCCCAATTGCTTTTATTTTATTTTTTTTTTTTAAACCAGAAGTGAATAATGTGCTTGTTAACCCCAAACCAAAGAGCTTCAGCCACAGCCCATTACAGCCTAGCACACAGGAGAGAACAAGGTGCTATGGGAACAGCTGGGCTTCTCATCACCCAGCCTGCACCACACCTCAGTCCCCCTGTAAGAGTCCCTTACAAGCTCACTTAGGATACTGTTGGAAAGCTTAAAACCAGTCCAGAAGATTTTCCCTAATAATCAAATTAGTTTTTCCTTTCTAACTTTCATTCTACTGCTTAAAATTATATCTTCTATGGAGTGACTGAATCCTTGTTTGCCTTCTGTAGCTATCAATTACATTATTTTGTTTTCAGACCTTCCTTAGCTGCTGTCTTGCTAAGCACACGCATTTACAAAAACACCATATGCTTACCTCTATACAGCAGTCCTTCCAGTCCACTTTAAGTCTCTGCTATCAGTATTTTTTCAGGTCACCAAGATCTTTATGGTAAATTCTCTACCCTAAACACAAGTAAAAAAGGCCGCATACAGAGATACCAAGAACCCAAGATGCTATCATGACAGACTGAGGGTAGCTAATCTAGGAAAAACCAGATGGCACTATTCATCCATAGGCAGAGCTGAAGCAGGGTGGGTAATGCAAAAAGCATTCAAGAAATAAAGAAGTCTCACGGGAAAATTCATTCAAATTTAAACACAAAGATGCTCTGGTCATGTTTGCTTCTGTGATACCTTCACTTTCTATACGTTCCATTGAAATCGAGTTTTATAAGATTTTCTTTGAATAATTGAGCTCTGAACTTTCTCTACATGATCATTCCTATTGGAATCTGATTATGTTCACCCAGTTACAAAACAAATATAATACTGTCCTCTGTCGTAATCTGTGCTGCAGATCCATGCAGAACTGCGTGGAAATCAATTCCCTTAACTGCAGGACTGAATGCAAAGCGAACAACAGCCTGATAGGGACTGCTGAATATGGAAATAGTTAAGTGCAAGTAAAATTCATAAAACATTCAGTCAAATCATTTTAAAATATGAACGAGCTTTAAAAGTAATCAGAGGTTGCATCCAAACACTGTGAAAAAGAGAAAAATAGATGTTGGAAATAAAGAGTTTCTGCAAATTTGCTTACCATCTTCAGGGTGAGGTTAAGCTGGGTTATGTAGTACTGGACAACAATCAAGGGAGAAAAACTATGAGCTTTATCAACTATTTGGATGAAGACATGAAGTTAAAGCAGATGGGAGGAAAATCCTACTAGAAGTCTGGACCAGCAGTCCTGCAAGGAGCTTTCTAACCACAGGAGATGGCCAGCCAAGCACAGCAAGCCTCACTGGCATTGCAGTTCCTTTCCAGGCTCAGATATAGGAAAAGGGAAAAATCAGTGCTCTGAGTGAAAACATCTCAAAGTTCTTTCTAGGTGCAGGGCCTATACTTCCAAATGTTTTCTCTTCAGGATGCCTATGCTTTTTGTACCTCATCAAGCCAGCAGACTTCACAGCTTGCTTGCTGCAGCTGAAATCCTGTTTTGAAGTAGCAAATCTCTTCTGAAATGATGCAATAGAAAAACAAATTTGGATGAAAATTGCTGCAGATTCAAGGCTTTTTTTTCAACAGAAGCAGCCCAGCTGTTTCCTGAGTCCAGGCGTACGGATAGATTGATCATATTACTATTGTTCTCCTTCCCTGTTTAAAAAGGACACTGGATATGGCAAACATACCTCTCAAGCCATTATGGATACTATAATCTGTAATAGAATACTATTCCCATTATACCTCAAAAGGGATAAGAGATAAGACTTTCTTACCATTCTTAGGTGACCACTGTTAAATAATGTATCGGCAAATGGATGCATTGTGATACAAGAAGGGGAGGAATTTTTTTCTATGACTTCCAGAGTTACATCAGTGAAACACTCAAAGACTTTGGCGCTTTCAGGAAGTGCCCAAAATCCAACTAAGAAAGGAATGAACCAGCATCCTCTGGGGAAAAAAAAAGCTCCTGAGTTAGGGTAATGTCAGCTTTAATGGAGGTATGCATATGTTCACTTTGTGTCCTGCAATTTTCTGCCTTGCTCTCCTAGTGGGAGTGCTTTGCATTGTCATTCAGGTCATTCCAGGTTTGATTTTCATTTCTCCTTCCCCACGTCAGATGAAGGTGCCAGATCTCCTTGAAGATAGTAATCAAAACCACATTCTCACTTCCAAACCAAATTCTTGTCTCATTCAGCCTTAAAAGATCAGCATACCCTACTGTGAGGTCAAATTGGCACGGTTTTTAGGAAAAGGCCTGGCAGGATGAGAAACACCCTGTTCATAACAATCCAGAACCTGCCAGTAACAGAGGCAAGAAGAAAAGCCCAGGAAATCTGTAGCAGATCTCAACTCTTCTCAGGACTTGTCTTGCACTGTGCAATGCAGAGTGGAGGAAATGCTTGCTCGGAGGCCCAGCTGATAACATACAAATTAATCACATGGCTGTGCAAGAAAACAAGCAGGTGCATAAATTCTTTAGCTATGCTATGCATTTTCTAATGCAGACTTCTTTCACCTTCATGCTGACAAGCTGTTGATTTTTTCATTTTTAATTATGAAATGAAATCCCTTTTCCTACCAGTTATAAACATAGCAAGCAGTCTGCTGTTTAACTTCAGATACCATACCACTCCTGCAAGTTGCAAGTTTAGTCAGCTTAGTATCTCTGCAATAAAATATGTGCCGGCAGGAAAATGAAAAGTTATCTTGTATTAAATAAATACATAGTAACATGACTTCCTAGGGAAAATTCCTGCCAGATGACTACTGTTAATCTGGTAATACCACTAAACAAATCCACATTCAAAAGGGTTTCTCGGCCTATTTCAAACAGTAAAAATGAAGAAAGAAATATATCCTCGTATTTAAGGAACAGGTTTATGAATCTAATGATCTGACTTCTGTTACCAGCTTTGTCACATACCATCCAGGTGACCTTTAATAAAACATCCACCTCTCGGTGTGCCCCAGCCCCTGCTTTGTAAACTGGGAATTATAAAACATTCCCCTTTTATAAACAGTTGGGTATACATTTGGCAGAAGAACTGCCACCTGTGTGCTTAAATAATACAAGACAGACTGCTCTCCTAACATCCTAATATGACCAACCAATAAAAACAGGAAGAAAACAATTGTTTATACCTGGGGAGCAAGGGGCTGCTAACTGCGGGTGCAAGTAAACTGCTAAATGACTTCTTTTGCTCAGTGCATTCCCAAATGTCAGCCTCTCAGGCAGACTGCTCCATTCTGCAGCTGCAGTGTGCACTCCTGCCCCATATGCCTGGGTGCTGCTCCGAGAACCAGCTCTCCTCTTCCACCTTTCCCTGCCCTTCCCTCAGGACCTTCACCTCCATCTCTTTCCTACTCTCTCACTGCTCTTCTCAAGACTGTAAAGGCTACAAGAGGTTCACTTTGGACAACCTCTGACACTCCTAGAAGTCATAAAAAGGTGTCTCCTTTCTGCAGAGAGGCCAATTATTTTTCATTTTTCTTAGGACTGTAGTTTTATAAGCACTTGCTTTAACAAACCTTGTCAGCTACAGGGGTCAACAAATCTGTGCTGTCACCAAATGTCTGACTGGCCTCTTTGTCAAGGAGGAAGAACAACAGGAAGCCCAAACTTACTGTTTACTGGAGGGAGGAAGAAAATAGCTCAAAAAATTAAGCCCTGCTGAAAGAGACAGGGCAACACCTCACAGCTACAGCAAGTGGCAATAGTCAGCATGCAGGAAAGCAAGTTTGTCTTGAACTCGTGAATTGACAAACTGGTTTCTTACAATAATTATGAATCATTATAAACTTCAAACTTCTAAGTCATTATTATTAACTGCTAATTCAGCTCTTCTTTCTTGTCTTCTGTCTCTTGAGAGAAATGGAAGGCATTTCAGTGCTTGGAACCCATCCCTAATGGTTGATTATTTCTGTGCTTATCCCCAGGAGCATCTAGTTACCATCTCAAATAGCATTATTACTCTAATTTAGAATGGTATTAGAAATTCTGTTAATCCAGCAATCCTGGTGGAAAAAAAAAATTGTATGCAGATACCAACTGTCCACACTGATAAGGAAGTGCTCATAGCAGAAGTATGCTTGCATATCTATCATTCCATTCTGAATATTCTTGGGCAGCGCAAAACCACGGCTTTGTTACAGCCTTGAAACGGGAAATTAAATATTGACTAAGCAAAGGTAAGTCTTCCTGGAAATACACGTTGTTTATCTTCAAGCCTCGCCCTACCTCTGGAAAATCAGTGTCACAAAGCAGTTGAATTTCTGTTTGAATGAGAGCATTGTCAGGTGCATGAGTCCTTCTATAGCCTCTGCAACATCTATTCAGAGCACCATATACAAGGGCTGCTCTGATAGTAATGCCTCCTGTTTTATTACGTTGGCCCTTGACATCAGAGGTGGATGTTGGTGGTATGGAAGTAGAGACTGAACCTTCACACCAATATCCCATTATGCTTTGTTACCATGTGACAGATGGCAGCAGAAGGGCAGTCTGACAAAATGGCATCTGACATGGAAGTGGATATGGAACAAAGGGGTGTCACTGAATCCCTCCATGCAGAAAAATGGCACCCAATGACATTTAGCAGCTCTCACTGAATGTTTCTGGAGACCCAACAGCATATGCAGATACAGTGAGGCAGTGGGTGGAATGTTTCAGCAGTGGTAACAGCAATTGCAATCATTTCCTCTGGTGCAGAATTTTATGTATATAGCATGAAGGCTCCTGTTCACTCCTGGTGAAAATGCATAGTTAATGATGATGACTGTGTTGAAAAACAGTGTTTTGTAGCTGAGAATTTGCTCTATCAAATAGTGTTATTGTGCTCTTTGCATAGAACGTAGTTTCCATGGAAATGATTAGGAGGCATTACTTTCGGAGCAACTTACACAAGTGTACAAACACACAAACAAAACCTATTACTTTTAGTAAAAGTGAATGCATTTTCTTTAAAGAATTACCACTTATGAGTTAAAGTAGAATCTGTAATTTTTGCACTTCAAAGTAGTGTCAGAACAGATACACTCATGAAAGACTGTTTGCTGCCAATGAAGGCAAGGAAAAGAATACTTTCCAGTAACCTCTGTGGAGGGAAAGCACGACTCAAGAGTGAATTTAAGCATCTATCTGCTATACGTTCAGAAATCCAAGTTCCCTAGAAATCATGCAGGGGATCAACCTGGAGTCATGGATTTATAACGAGAGAAGCCATCTGGGTTCTTCCACCATTCATATTCTTCTGTAACGCTATCGAAGCGTTAGTTGTACTTGGTGCAGACCTGGCTGGAGATCCCCAGAAGGAGATGGAAAGAGCAGCAGTGACTTGATCTCATTGTATTTGTTTTTCCTTACTCAATATCCATCTCTTGCAAACAGCCCATTTAGAAAACATTAAAGTTAATTACAAGTGCTTCTCCTCTCCTTTTAAAATAAGCAGTGGCAAAGAACTTAACCTCCCCCCCGACCCCCGAGCAAAAAGCAAAATCAAACAACCAGCAAACCCTTCCCAGTCCCAAAATCTCCATTGTCAGTGTAACACCCAAAATTGCAAAGTGCTGTTCACCAATAGCAAATATAAACATACCAGTTACAACTCCGGTACAGCTCTTTGGGCCACTGGCATAATTACAGCTATACATCTACAGATTAAGCATTAGAAAACTGTTTTATATGCTACCGGACAGGTAATTTCTGCTGCAGCACATCTAAGATCAACCTTTATCTTTCACGTGATATTCATCAGTGCGTTCAGGAAGTCTACAGCACGGGCCAAACAGCAAAAAGATCAGCGGCAATAAAGCACTGCTCATCTAAAAGCGTTAATGCAGTTTGTCAAATTTCTTCGTTTCCAGCCCTCTATGTATTTATCCAAATACATCCCTGAAACAAAGTAGCTCGAGGGGCACGCAACAATGTGCTTTGCTTATAATAAAGCTGGGTGAAAAGAGAGGAAATGAACCCAGTTTATCTCGTTATGAGCGCGAGCTTCAACTGCATCAGGTCACAGCCTTGCCCACCTGTACCAACACTTCTGTAATTGATTCCTACAAGTCCTCATACGCTTTGGCTTCCAGCTCTATTTAAATGCAGATGTGGACTAATGGAAGGGCTGTACATTTCTGAGCAGGGGCTGAGGGAACACATTACCCGCCCATTCACTGATCTGAATGCTTTTATTCTTTTCCCTAACAGCCTTTATTTTGTTGTGTGCGTTATTATTATTATTTTTTTTAGTTTAAACAACATGGGGCTTTTTCCACACTACGTTAAAAGAGGAAGGGGGAAAAGAGCTAATTATATCTGAACTGAAGTGTAACCACGGCCCTATTAAATAGGTAGCAGTTATGGGCTATTGATCGCAGTTCACAGGAAAAGCTTGTCATGTAGTGTCAAGAGGTTAATGTAATTACAAGAGCGGGCAGCAGGATCAGCTGTGTCCTCAAATAGGCAAATAACTAAAAGCTGCTTTAGAGACATATAATGTTGTCAAAGCATAAATAATTCATCCCAGCATTCGAGAAGAAATTACTGCTCCGTTTCAGCGTATTATTCAGCCATTAAAATCCTGCCCTTGCAAAGTCTTTTGATGTAGTCATATTTTCAGTTCTAAGAGCAATTTTGGAGCATTCAGCTTTTATTAAGCCTTATATTGTGCAGTTATCAAAGTATTAAAAAGGATATGAAATGGACTTACAATTTGTTTAATAACTACGTTGCAATCCAGATAAGAAGGAGTGAGCCCTGCAGATTTATGGAGTGCCTGCGCAGTGCAAAGCCATGTCATGATATGATGGAATTCTCCAGCTCCTTTAAGCTGGCCCAAATTAAGTGGGCTTCAGCTATTTGCTAGCACTGATAGCTGCTGCAGCCTTTGCAGCATTTGGTGATCTATTTCTCAAGATCCAGCTAACAGGAGGCATCAGCGTGCCCAGCTATTCTCCTGTTACAGCCTCTCAACTCATTGCTCACCCTTCTGAAAGTCTTTAGCAATTCGATATTGGATGGCTTCCACTCTTTGCACCTGTAGTAGAATTGTGCCTTGTAGTTCTTTGTAATGTCCACAGTTGTCTGCATTTGCTGTCAGGACTTGTGATGTTAACATATGTTAAATTACAGCAAAAAGACCCTAAGCAGCTACCAGGCTGCAGCTGGCCCCAAGAAGAGAGGCAGTTCAGTGGGATGATAGAAAAGAGAGAGCATTGACATTACATCATGAGGAATGGCTCCTCAGCCCTCCTGTTCACCTGATGCACAGACACTCCTGTTACACAGCCAACCTCCCCACAGTGCCCTTCACTACCAACCCCTAACTGAAACTGGATGTGCTCAGCCCACCTACCCACAGCCTGAGGTTTGCTGTGACTTTGACAACATAAGCAAAACTAAAAAATGTTAGGTCTGAACACATCGCTCTGATATCTCTAAAAGCTTTTCTTTTTAAATAGCCAAACACAAAACAGCAGCCACCAAACAACCCTCACAACCAATTACTCATCTGAGAACTTTAAGAAGAGACGTGGCTTGAAATGAGAGCCTTTTTTCTCTGTCAAGCTGACCAAAAGGAAAGCAGACCCCCAAAACACAAGCCCAGCCAACCCCCACAGTAACTGTTTGCCCCACTTTCCTGCCAGAGGCTACCCCAGCACATACCCTGCCCACCTGGCATGGCTGGGGCTGGAAAATGGAGACACGAGCCCTGACCTCCCTCTGCTCTGTGAGCAGCACTGCTGCAGGAACACTGCCAGTATCATGAAGTCTATAGTGGGCTTTTGGATAATGATGGCTGTGAACTACTGAACACTTATCATAAAATAAAGAGACAGGCTGCATTTGCCATACAATTACAGAAAACAACCAGAATGAAATACTACAGCTCTCAGATCACCACTGCCTGTGATTGGCAGCAACCTGACCAAGAAAGGAATAAAAATTTAGTTACAGAGCCATTACAGGAGAAAGGGGGGAATAAAACAGAAACTAAAGGTGAAGCTGAGCAGACCACAGTTGCAAAAAGCAAGAATTTCAGGGAAAAGATTCATCAGCAGAGGACAGAGAAAATATGAGGAATGCAGAAAAAACCACATCGCCTTATGGAAGCCTTTAAAACACCACAGTTCTGACATAGCAGTTACTCTTCTGGCTTGCTGTTGAGAAGAAAAAAAGTGAAGCCCTCCCAAAAGCTACTATTCAACTTATGAACACGCCATCCCCCAGAGGAAAGTATTCTGATAACAGCACTTAAAGAGACAAAAAAAGAGCCATTCTCTCCCCAGAGACCCTCTCCTAAACAACAGAAAATAAAAAAGTTCTCAGGAAGAATTCTCAAAACAATCAAATTTGTCCTCACTGTGAACGTCCTTATCTTTGAGCTTTGTGCACTGCCCTTCCTTTTCTACTTCCCAAACCTGGTGCTCAGATGTTTGCTGTGCTGTGTGGGGAGTTTGTCTTGGCTTTGTGTGTACACACGGTGTTGACAGTGGGATTCTGATGTTTCTTACACTATTTCATTCATAATCCGAGGAAGAGAGAACAGTTTACTCCTAAGGGATGTTGAATTCAGTACCATAAATTCACCACACATAAATAAGATCATTAGGAGTGCGTCAATATTCTGTATACGTAAATTACACCTCCATACAGTTAAATAAAAAGATGAGACAATGTTTGAAACCAGTAAAACAAATCCAAACGCAGCTTTCTGATGGTTCCATAGTTCTGAACTTAAAAATAAAAAAGTGAAGGAAGGAAAAATAGGAGCTTACCTACACTATTTTCCTGTTCTTTAGAATTTGCATGGCCTGCCCTGTGGTAGCTCTGAGATTTCAGTTCTGAATCACCATGTGATTGACTCCATCAGGTGGAGATCTATTCCAGCTTGGGGCTGTACTTGTTCTTACCAGTAGCTCTCATTAGACCCAAAAGAATCAGACAGCCCATTTCATGACTTACAGCCTTTGTCTTCTGTGAACCTACCCCGTGATAAGCAAGGATTGATGCTTGCTTTTCACATGTGCCACGTGGTAAAAATGAGATTGCTGCACACGCTCCTGTGTTTGCTTAGCAATAGCTCAGTGGTCTGCCACGACTACATGGAACAAAACTCTCCATTGTCTCAAAGCCCTTATTAGGAATGAAGTGAAAACCTGAATTTTTCACCTGGCTTGGATTAGAAAAGTTGGCAGTTTTGCACTTTGGGATAATACCTTTGGAAAAACATGGATTACCAAAATGAGACAGTCTTATTCAAAGGATTTTTGTCCATTTTCCAAAAAGCTAGCTCAGTATCTCTGGTTGATAAAGCAGCCTGAAGCCATGTCTCCTGCAGGGGAATGGTGCTAAGGCTGAACTCCTTGCTGCTAGGAGCTTCGCTAGGCAATTGGATAACAAAACAGGCAGGTTGAAATCCCTCCTCTTTGAAGGCAATGAGGAAAATCCCAGTGGGGCTGGGATTTAACTTGAGGATTACAGCAGCTGTGGATCAATCCTCTACCAGGTTTAGTGAAGTTAGGCCAATTAACACAAGCCAAGGGCACAGCCCCTTCAGCCTACCCAGAAACCAATAATATCTATTATTGCATTTCCCAGCCAGTATTCTGCCATTCTTTTTCACCACAATTTTCCCCTGTATGTCCCACCTTTTCTAGTTTCCTCGTTCTGACCTTTGGCTTGCAGAGCCGTCTGAAGCCTTAAAAATATTTGTTCTCTGAGAAGTAATAGAAAGAAAAATGTTTGGATTGGTGGCTTTGTCAGAAAACTGTTTTATTCATGTCCAATTAAAACAAAGATAAAAAGTAATCTCTTCATCTTCAGTCAGGAAAGAGCTGGGTCCTTTTAAATATACAAATCCAATGAAATAGCACACAGACTGCCAGCCCCAAATCAGATGTGCATGGAGGAACGTATGTAATGCATTACAAACATCTGCCCTGCATCTCAGGTCACATCCAGGGACTTCTCAGGGCCATTATCCACATTCTGAACTCTTTACACACAACAGACTGCACATTCTTAGCTTACTGTTTGCTTCAATAATTACCTGTTGGTCCTTGGAAGCAGCAAGACTGCTTCTGGTAAGTTCTTTACGATACCAGGCAGCGTGTCATTAGAAAAATTAATCACACATATAAGAAAAGGTTGACTCACCCAACTAGTGATGAAAGTCTCTGGCCACAAAACGCTCCTTTAGAAGCAGCCTTTGTCCAGGAGATGTTCTCCGTTCAGAGGTCAGCCCTTATATGAGCCCAGGGAGTGTTGCACCCTGGGCCCACTTCGTCACATGGGAGCACAGGTGAATTGCTGCACCTGTGTTCCCCAGGCCAGCCACCTCCTCACCAGGTGCTCAATCAGCAGTTCAGGACATGACAGAACAGTTCTCTTACAGTAGTAAATATAGTTGTGTGTGCTTTTAATTCATTAGAGCAGACTGAATATTGTTAATGACTTCATTTTTCCCAATGACAACTACACAATCGAGCAAGTTCTCTTTGAAACAGTTCTCTTTTCGACAGCCTTATATTACACGTAGCTCCTCTCCTCCTTTTCACCTCCTCTTCCTCAGCTGCCGTTTCCCTGCTGTGCTCTGCTCTGCCCAGCCACCTCCCTTTGCTTCCAGGCAGAGCTGCTGCAGTGCAGGGCGCAGTGCAGCTCCCCAGGGCAGTGCAGATCCGTACCTTCTTGCCAAGCTGGGGCTGAGCCCAAGCTCTGGAAGACAAACCACACCAGCTTTGTGCTATTCAATACCAGGCAAACCCCAGCTGACTTCTTAAACCATCTTTAAGGCTGCTTTGCACTTACAGAAATCTGGCCCTTGGAATATGAACAGCTTTTTTTGTTGTTGTTGCCTTTTCTATAAGTAATGGTTTCTTGCTGGGAAGGTTTGATTGATTGAGGCAACATAAAAAAGTCCCAGGCAACTCAGTTGCCCAGTCACACACTGGGTTTCAAACAGCGATGCATCAAAGAGGACAGTTCAAGAGCTGAATGCTTGGCTGCACTCTTCAGCAAATCCATTAAAACAATCCGCTTTGCTTTATGAAATGATATATAAACAAAAAGAGCAACAGCGTATATATCATATGCCATCCGCAAATGAACACAGCTGAAACTTGGCTTCTTCAGCTGCATTTCACTTGAACCGAAGCCCCAGAATGCAACACAGAGACCAACGAGAAAAGAAAAAGGCACCAAATGGAACAGATGAAGCAATGCAGCTTGGCTCACCCCAGCCCAGTACTGCCCCAGGTAAACACACAACTGCAGTTCACCTCATCCACGGGGATAAATGCTAATTCACAGCGTTACATATGGAGGAGGCATGCTTTTCTGCACAGACCCAGGCATCACTATGGACACAATTTGTCCACAAATAGGACCTCCAGTTGCTCAATTTAAGAGTCCATATGTTGTTCCTGCTAATAATGAGATTTTAAAGATTATGAGATAAACTAACTTGTCATTCTGATTCAAAAAGGTAAGCTCGTAAGTCTGTGGAAATCCCTTTTTAATACAAGCAGAAAAGGCTTAGCATTGACATAAGCCTGTTCAACAGCAAATAAAAATTAGAACCAACAATGAAAAGGGTAGATGGACACAAGGTTTGTATGCCAGCAGGAAAACAAGGCTCGGTGCCACAAAACTGGCCCGTGCCTTGGGATGCGGGGAAGCCACAAGCACTGAGCTGCCTGAGCTGCTAACAGCTGCTGCCACAGATTTCTTGGGAGAGGAGAATTTCAATAAAACCTGCAGAGCACACCAGTGACTCTGCTGGCAGCTGAGACAAGGCCCTCGCTTTATTTATTTCTTTATCTGGTTTCTTTGATCAACGCCCTACAAATCTGAACGTGGCCCAAAATTGACCATATGTACTTCTGGAAGACAAATCACTCTGTTGAGCTTTTTCTCCACCACTGCAAACAACAAAAGCTTGTTTCAGTTGGCTCAGTGTTTGACAACAAACAACTTTAGGAGGAGGGAATGCAGACAGTATCATTTTATAACATGCAAACTACAACCTAAAAAAAAAAAACAACACATCCCTCTGCTCCCGGCCAGAGAGGCTGCAGCTGTAGCTGGCACTTCAGTGAGATGTGCAGCAGGTGGGTTACACCCGGGGTAATTCATGCAGCTGGAAAAGCCCGGCTACACATTGACCATTAGTGGCCAATTCACCCTGCAAAGGCAGTGCTGAAGGCAACTAGTTGCATTTACCCTAGATACAAGCAAAAACAACGTAGCTGAAGTCAGAGTAGAAGAATGATGCAGTGTCAGTGGAGCGTTCATCTTTTCTCCTTAATCAAACTAGCCCTATGAACAAATAAAAAGCAGTCTCTGAGAAATCAAGTTATCGACCAAATCTTGTAACAGCTGTAATTGTTACAAGCAGTGATTTCATCCATGACCCAAAATACACAGGTATCTTATAGAGGGGCTACATGCTTGCAAGATGATTCACTTAAAGATACCTTAGGGGTAGGTGATGTGAAGGTGCAGTGACTGAGGAACTATTTACAAATAACGACAGAAGTTATAACTAAAAGAATAACATCACCCTCTAACACAGTAGGCAAAGGTTCCATACTGAATGAGAAACCCATCTCCATGCCACCCCAAAGCAGCTCTCATGTTAGGGGATGAATTCTCCCTGAGAGCTCATGGGAAGTTCTTGAATTCTCTCTGCAGAGCAATCGAGGGAGTTTTCTTCTGAGAAACTTAACTGGTAGTGGTAGGAAACTGAGTGTATAATTTTCTATGTGGCAAAGCACTGACTACTGTAGCACTGCCCAACTGTTCTCCTGTGAGTGAAGTCACAAACCCACGTAGTCTTGGACAAAACACAGCAACCAGGAGATTTCTGATGGGCACATACAGGAAAATTAATAAATAAATCCAAGAAAATGCAATACTTTATCTGAAAGCTGTCCTCTGTGCTTCTGAATTCAAGCCCTGAACTGTTTATCTCTGTAGAGCGCTTCATATATTAGCAGTAGGGCAGGCAGCTGCATGTGTCTGCAGGGCACGGCTAACACAAGTGACTTCTCCTTATTTACCATCAGCATCCTCACACCAGAAGTGATGGGCACCACACGTGACCCTGCAGCACTCCCAGTGCACCCCTTCCCAGCCCTTCCTTCTCAGCTCGATACCCCGCGTCACACAGTGCAGTCAGCACAGCCCCAACGCCATCACCATATGCTACCAGGAGATAGCACAGGAGCCTTTCACTGAGGAAGATTTCCTCAAAGTCTTCTCTAGGAATCCATAATCTTATTCCTCTCATCATTGTTACTAAGCAAGAGGAAAAGACACCCACTCTAATCCAGCACAGCTCTCATCTGCTCGAATGCACAGCACCATTGAACTCAACCACAGGTTTAATACTCAACTTGCAAGTTATTCCCAGAATTGAAACAGTTGTGTGGACTTTGTGCCAGAATAACTCCTTCACAGAAATCCCACAGTCAATCAATTAAGAAAGCTTAAAGCAATCAGTCACCCACGGCCAATTGGATTTAGCAGTCAGTGAATGCTTTTTGTTCTTGGATCAACTACACCCACTTCTAAAGCTGATTAAAAAAAAGGTTGATGATCTCTTCCACCTGGCTGAGATGATAACCTGGCTGCAGCACTAATGAGCTCTGAATTCTGCAGAGGCTGCAGTGAGCACAGGCAGGTGGAAGTGAAGCAGCAACTGTGTATGGAGACTTTCCTGACATCAGTTTTAGAAGCCAGGGGTGCTTGGCTTAGGAAGGCAGTGTCCGTGGGCCTGGAAGGAGCGGGGATGCTGCCCACAAATATGCAGTTGTGGCTCTCCTGCCCGACGGTACCACAGGGAAATGGTGCTGTGGTGAATCGTCCAAACACAGCAATTGCTCTCCTGGCACCTCTGGGAAGCAGCACCCAGGTTTTCAGGCTGTTTGCCCCACTGTATGTGGTCACAGCCCAGTACAGTACAGGCCCTGGTCCTGGCTCTGCTGCTCTTGGCCGCCCTATGCAAAGCACAGCGCACAGTGTCTGTGTGTCCCTGCCCACCTGGCACTCACTGAATGGAAGGAGGGGTCTGTGGAGTTTTCCATTTATTCCCTCCGTCTGTGCATAGCACAGATCAGAGGTCGGTGAGCAGTACATGGATATCCAGAGACATCCTGTCTCTTCTACAGACACAGCGCAGCACTCTCACAGTCTTCAGAAAAGACAAGGAATGTCTCTGAGGACACAATGTCATGTTGCAGTCCTAAGCGTTTGGCCAAACAAAACCCGTCTGCAGCCATAATGTAAACCTGAAAACAGAGCTGGCAGAGAGGAGCAGCGGGACTCCATAGAAGCCTTTGTGCTGTTGTTGGTACCATCATTTTGTACTGTTAAACATGTGCTCAAATGTTTGTGAGTAACAGCCGTTTAAAAAATACAACAGATGAGCAGACCAACCCGAATGTGCCATCACCACTTAATCACTGCCAAAACACACTTCTGAAAAGCTACTTTTTGGGAGAGAAGGAACCTTAAATGTTCATGTAAACACACAGCTGAGATCTTCAAGGTGGTGCAAATCCAGGCAGCTCCAGTGTGATCAGTTCATACCACCCGGGGGCCCGGATCTGCTCATTTATCCTCACTGCTTATTGCCAGTGCCACCTTTTCCAGGCCTTCCACACTACAGAATTTTAACCAGTATTTTAAAAGGATGAAGTAAATGCTCTCCAGTGCTGGTCACACAGTGCTAACCTGCATGCTGGAAGCCATGGGTACACTCAGCAGATGAGCCAGGCACTCCCCTATCCTCCCTTAGGATTCCAACACTGAACTGTTGAGTACCCAGGTGATCCCACTGGTGCACCGCAGTGAGATGGCACCAAAATGCTGCAGACCATTTCATTCATGATGAGTTTTCATAGAACAGAGGCAGGAGGGAGCTCAAGAGCACCATAAAAAGCAAAGGACTTCACTGTCTTTAGTAGGTCTGGTTAGGGGCTAGTCAGCCACAGCAGAGTACTGACAATAACTGCCCCATATATAAAGGTATG